>NW_007250859.1:0-38720 GCF_000164805.1 Carlito syrichta
TAGCAAATATCTGTCGGGGGATGGGAAAATACTTCTTATCTACAGGGTGCCTGAATGAAACGTCATTGTACACCTAACCCTTAACTGTACCCCACAAAACCATAATAAAAAATACTGATTAATGAAAAAAAAATAAAAATAAAAATAAAAAAATAAAAACCATGAGTATCTCTGTGCAGTTGACTCTAGAACAACAAGAGTTTGAACCGTGCAAGCACAGCTCGAATGTTTTTGATAAATACTGTCAGCCCTCTGTCCACAGATTCTACATCTGCTACCAAATATGGATCAAAATACAGTGAGATGTGAAATCTACAGATATGGGGGGGTGATATTTTGTATACATAGGTTCAACAGAGCTGATCATGGAATTACTGAGTGTGTGCAGATTTTGACATCCATGAGGAGTCCTACAGCCATCGCCCCATGGACACAAAGGAGTGATTATACTTATATCAAATAAAATATAATTTAAATAAAAACCTGTAAAAAGAGATAAAGAAGATGATTATATAATGAAAAAGTCTCAATTCATTAAGAGAAAATGACAATTGTAAATATATATGCATCTAAATACAGAAAGCAAATATTAATAGACCTAAAGAGAAAGATAGACTTCAATACAATAATAGTAGAAGAATTTAGCACTCCACTTTCATCAAAAAACAGATTATCCAGACCAAAAAACAACAACAACAACAAACAGTGAAGTTAAACTGTACCCTTGACCAAATGATCTTAGCAAACATCCACAAAATGTTCCACTTAACATCTACAGAATATCTACTCTATTTAACAGTACACTGAACATTTGCCAGGATAGATCATATGGTATAGTATGTGTTAACAACTATTTAAAAAGTGATTTCAAATCAAGTGTTTTCTCTGATCACAATGCAATAAAACTAGAAATCAAGAAGAAAAAGAACTTAGGAAACTATATAAATATATGAAATATAACAACATGCTCCTAAACAACCAATGAGTCCATGAAAGTAAGATGAAAATTTTAAAATTTCTTGGGATAATTGATAATAAAAATATACTAAAATCTGTGGAATACAGCAAAAGCAGTACTAAGAGGAAAAATTATAACAATTAGACCTATATCAAAAAGAATAAACATCTCAAATGAACAACCTAACATTGCAACTCAAGAAATCAGAGAAAAAAAAGGAACAAGAGAAATCTAAAATAACTAGAAAGTGCTAATGATACACAATGAGGAAAATAAAGTTTCCTTAATAACTTTTGCTGAAAATATTAGATATCCACATGCAGAAGAATGACATTAGACACTTATCTCCCACCATATACAAAATTAACCTAAAATAGAGAAAAAGCTAAAATGTAGTTCTTGAAATTGTAGAACTACTAAAAGAAAATATAGGGAAAAAAGCCTTATGACACTGATCTAGGTAAGAATTTTTGAAATAAAATCTCAAGAGCATAGGCACCATAAGTAAATACAACAAATGAGATTACATCAAACTAAAAAGCATCTTACAGCAAAGGAAATGATCAAAAAGATGAACTCCAGAACTACACATTAGACAAGAGGTTAATATTCAAAATATATGGATCAAATAACTCAACAACAAAAATTGAAAAATGAGCAAAAGAGCTGAATGACATTTCTCAAAAGAAGACATAAAAATGACCAACACATATATGAAAATATGCTCAACATCACTAATCATCAAGGAAATACAAATAAAATCACAATGAGCTATCACCTCACTACAACCAGAATGATTACTATCAAAAAAAATCAAAGGATAACAAGTGTTGGACAATATGTGGAGAAATAGAATTCTTAAACACTGTTGGTGGGAATATAAGTCAGTACAGGCATTATGGACAATAGCATGAAGGTTCTTTAAAAATCAAAGACAACCCCCTCTGTTCCCCTCCCACTCTGAGTGCTTTTCTGTCCTCTCAATAAATCCTGCTTTCAAAAAAAAAAAAATTCAAAAATATTGCTACCATAGGATCCAACAATTCCACCACTGAGTATATAATCAAAGAAATGAAATCAGTATGTCAATGAGATATCTACACTCCTATGTTTATTGCAGCACTATTCAGAACAGCCAAGATAAGCAAACAACCCAAATGTTCATCAGCAGATGAATGAAAAAAGATTTGGTATATATACACAAAAGAATACTATTCATTCACAAAGAGAAAGGAACTCTGGTCATTTCAAGCAACATGGATGAACATGAAAGACATCATGGTAGGTGAAAGAAGTCAGGCACAAAAAGGCAAATACCCCATGATCTCACTCATATGTGAAATCTAAAAAGTGTCATCATGGATATAAGTTAGAATAATGGTTACCAGAGAATGGGGAAGATGGTGGAGGAGATAGTGAGAGACTGATCAACAGGCACAAAACTACAGTTAGATAAAAGAAATATTTTTTGGTGTCTTAATGCATAGTAGGTTGATGAGAGTTGACAATAATGCAGTATATATTTCAAACTACCTATAAAAGAGGTTTTTGAATGCTCACATCACAAAGAAATGCTAAATAATTAAGATGATGGATATGCTAATGACTCTGATTTAATAATTATACATCTTATACAAGTATCAAAACATCATATTATGCTCCATAAAAATGGACATTTTTCTGTGTCAATCATAAATTTCAAAAAGGGGATAGAACATGTTGAAATGCTGATGAAAAGGAGCCAGGAGGAACTCAAATCATTTTACAAAAAAGATATCTGCACACGTATGTTTGTTGCAGCTCTGTTCACAATAGCAAAAACATGGAACCAACCATGTTGCCTATCAAAGCTGGACTGGATAAAGAAAATGTGGTATATATACACAATGGAATATTATACAGTCAAAAAGAAGGACAAATATATGGACTTTGTGGCAACTTGGATGGATTTGGAGTCAATCATACTCAGTGATCTATCACAGAAACAAAGAACAGAGTACCGTATGTTCTCACTCATATGCGGACCCTGAACAAATATCCTAATACCATAAGAAAGGGATTGGCAGTAGTGGGAAACTGCCAGGGGAGGGGGGTGGGATTGGCAGTTGAGGGAAACTGCTAGGGGAAGGAGGGACATACCTCATCAACAAGGGTACCTCATGATCAATGTTTGTATACCTAACCCTGAATTGTACCCCACATCTTTATAATAAAAAAAGAAAGAAAGAAAAGGAGCTAGGAGGGAGAAAGAGGATGAATATTAAGAAGAAAGAAGAAATTATTATTGGAAGAGGGTTCATTAAAAAGTGAGAGAAAAGGAATCCATGCACTGGTAGAATGGCTTATGTAAGATAAAAGGAGAGCCTTTCTATCACAACAGTAGGCATGAAAGAGAATTCAAAGGATATGGATGTAGCTAAGTGTATCAATCTACTGGAAAGAAATTAAGGAAACTCCTTTCAAATGACTCTATTTTTACCAGGGACAGGTCACCCGGTAAAAAGAAGACAATGGAAAGCGGGAAGTTTGAGGAGAGTTGAAGGTTTAAATTCATCACTTAGCATGCAGAAGTTACGTAAATTAGGTTATAAAGCATGATTGTTGGGAACGATTGAAAATATATTTGGCATTGATGAAAATTATACAAACACATATTGGGTTGATGATAATAATATCAATCAGCAGGGATCCATAGTCCAAAGGCAGGCAGGGAGGAAAAGGCTTTTTAATTGCACTTATACACGTACATGAGACAGATAATAGGGAAGGAGGTGGGGATACAAAATACTAGATAATTGGTAAGAGTAATAAAACAGACACTGGAAAGCAGGAAATTACAGAGCTGATTGGGCTAATGGACAATCAGAGGTGTGGAGCTATGAATGTACTGAACATCCTGTGAGACTTGAAACACTATCATATTTAGAAAATTGTGTCAACAAACTAGGTGGAAAGAAGTATGTGGTCATAGGGTGAGATGCCTGAGCTATGACTGTGCCATACTTGTAGACAGTTACATAATCTGTAGTTTTACTACCATAATAGATAAGTAAATAAATAAGTAAATAAATAGATAAGTAAATAAATACATAAATATTGACAAAACGGCTCTCACCTTTGGAATAAGATATTCTCTAAACTGAGTGTCCTGGATCACTGCATGGGGCAGGTTGGTGGGGACAAGGTCAATGTATCTCTGGATCTCGTGCACCACAGCATCTGTGTAGGGCATGCGACTCCTGTCTTGCATGCAGAGGCTCCGGTCTCTGCCAATCATACGGTCAATCTCTTCCCGGACTTTAGCTGGCAAGACAGGACTCAGAATTTGTGTGAAATGAGAAACAAAGATCTGAGTATAACAAGTACTCACTTACAAGTGAAGCCTGAACATTTACCATATTATAAGAAGGGGATTGGCAGTAGTGGAACACTACCAGGGAAGGGAAGGGGGGCACATGACATCAATAAGGGTACCCACACTTTACCTGTATGATCACCTCGTATGTACCTAACCTTCATTTGTGTCCCACATTTTTAAAATAAAATAAAATAATTATCATAAAATTTTTTTAAGAATTTTGTGAAATGAAAAGAACGTGAAGTACCCTTTGTTTGATCCCATAATCATGTCCCCTTGTAGATGAAGATGGGAAGAGGAAGTCATTATGTGTCACTACCTCCATAAGGGAAAAAAGAAGCAGGGATTCCATTTTCTGGGCAAATAGAGGCTCATTTGAGACCTAAATATAAAATACAATTGAACCACAAAATTCATTTCTCAACTACATTCTCTGTTTGATGTATTTTTTTCTTGATAGACTCAAGAATCCGGGATCTTGAAGACTCATGAAAGACCTTGTAATTTAACCACTTTGTGTATAGCAGTTTTTGTTGTAAATTTGTATCAAGAGGGTAAGAACTACCCACTGCAGTAAATTCTGAGTATATAAAACAATGCAATAATATTTTTAGTTGATTCAACACAGAAAAATAAGAAGTATGCTAACATTTATTTAGAAGGTAATATACGACAGACATGCTGTACTACTCATTACAATAGTTTATCATTCCTATTAGTGCTCTGTGTTGGGTATTATTTTGAGTATTTTACAAAGAAACAGATCCAGAGAAGTAAATATATTTCCTTAGAACACTCAGGAAATGCAGTCCTTCCCATATTATTTCACCTAAACAGATAAGGGACAAGAGATATGGAGAAGTAGTTATGAGACTGAGGTCATACAGCTACCTATTAAGTAGAGTTTAAATCTGAAGCCACTGCTGATAAAGCCTTTAATGTATTTTCTTTTGTTGTCATTGCTGTTGTTTTTCTTTATTTTAAAGATGTGGGGTACAATTCAGGGTTAGATATACAAATGTCCATTACGCAGGTACTCCTGTTGATGAGGTGTGCCCCTCCCTTCCCTGGTAATGCATTTTCTAAAGTAGCAATGCCAAACTGCTACTTTGGTCAAATGATATTTATCAAATACTTGAAGAATGTGTCTTTGTAATGCAGCATGTGAAAATTCTGGGGATTAATATCAAAAAGAAGAAAAAGTTAGGAATGTCACACACATTTTATAGTTCACCTTATCAGATTAAAAGGCTAGAGTTTCATCTAAAAGAAAGTGGTGATACAAAGTGGTCATAAACTACTTATAAAATCAGAATGCTTAGTAGAATAGTAGTAAAGGATGAAGACAGAAAGAAGAAAAGGGAATATATGTGGACAGGAATTAGAAAATGCCAAATGAAAAATAGAAATGGAAGTGAGAGGAAAATATGACATGCGAAGGGGTTTGCGAGATGCACTGGAGTTAAAGATTTGGAGAAACATGTTATATACTATTTCAAGTCATAATCACATAGAGATCAAATTTGATAGGAATTAGGGGAGTTGTTTGGCCACAAGAATCTGTGTCATGTGAAAGAAACACATGATATCTCGCAATGCGTATTAGCAAAGGATTTTTGAGGCAATGCTTCTAAGTTGCACAATTCAAAAATCATCTCATTTACATTGGAAGAGCAGAAAGATCTTAAACAAATTGAAAAAACTTTGTGCTGATGTCATGGAGATAAACTTCATGATGTTTAATCATACTAAAAATGTCTCGAATGGACATCGGAGACTCAGAAGGGGATGATGGGAAGGGGGTGGAGAGATGAAAAATCACCTATCAGGTACAGTGTGCACAGGTGGGAGTGGTGGGTACATTTAATACCTAGACTTTGCCACTATACAATGCAGCCACGTAACCCAAAACTATATGTACCACCTAAGGCTATCGAAATCAGGAAAAGAAAATGTCTCAGTGCACCAATTCACAAATCATGTTATAGTAATAAAGGAAATGTCCTCTCAGTGAAAAAGAGATTAAAAAAGAAAAAAGTTGTATCTGCAAGAGATGTTATATTTGTAAGAAAAATATGTTTATCCAAGAGGGTAAATTATTAAATTATGTTTTTCAGGATGATGCTCTTTAATTGGAGAGTGAGCCTTTTTGATGAAGAAAGAGTAAATTTGTTGAGCGAATCATTACATTACTAATGTGTTTGGGTAGAAAAATCTTTTGACAAAAATATATTTATCTGGACGTGAAAGGAATATCAAGTGTGTCCTTTTGAGAGAATGAGAGAGGTTAGTTCTCTCCAGATTCTAAGATGACTCTGTTACTGCACCTGGTCCAACCCAAGTCAAGGACACTAGACCATAACAGAGAGAATAATGACTTCTGCCCTTCAAATCTTGTTGCTCCCGAAGGTTTGAGACCCACCCGGCCAACTTGGCGAGACCTCATCTCTATAATGAATCAAAAATTAGCTGGACGTGGTAGTACGCGCCTGTAGTTCTGGGTACTTGGAAGGCTGAGGCAGAAGGATCGCCAGAGTCCAGCAAGTCAAGTCTGCAGCGACTGTGAACATGCTACTGCACTCCAGCCTGAGCGACAGAGTGAGACTCCAACTCAAAAAAAAAAAACAAAAAACTCTTGTTCTTTCACATTTTATTATACTTTTATACTATGTTCTACTTTGAATTGAAGTCATCCAATGATAGGTAGATGTACTAATGATAAGAATTGTTCATGTTCATTATATAGGCAGGTGAGGTAGTTATCAGTCTTCCAATTTTACCTGGAATTTCACCTGACCATCATTTATGATCATACCTGTGATCTCAGGGTGCTTTAGCAGGAGCAAGAGTCCATATCTCAGGGTGGTGCTTGTTGTCTCTGTTCCTGCACTAAAGATATCCCATGCGGTAATGACCAAGTTGTCCATGGTAAATGCTGACTGTTTATTGTGTTTTTCCTAGAAATGATAGGTTAAATGACTTGATAAATAAAAAACTTTTCAGAGAACCGAAAATATTCAATATAACATTAGTACCTAGAAAATTAAGCCAGACATTAGAGTATCCTCTAGCTGAAGTTAAAGTTACATGAATTGTTAGGAATCCTTAAAACTGTTCAATTATAATCAGAGCTGCACACTTATAGGGCTTTCTGATTTCTCACTTTCTTACCCACTAGTGCCATTCAGTCCCTTTGTTTTTGTTTTTGAGTAAAAGTCTCACTCTGTCACCCAAGCTGGAGTGCAGTGGCATACTCACAGCCACTGCAGCCTCAACCTGCTGGACTCAAGTGATCCTTCCACTTCAGCCTTCCAAGTAGCTGGAACCACAGGCGCGTGCCACCACACCCAGCTAATTTTTGATTTATTGTAGAGATGAGGTCTCACCAAGTTACCCAGGTGGGTCTCAAACTCCTGGGTTCAGGCAATCCTCTCCCCTCAGCCTCCCAAAGTGCTGCGATTATAGGCATGAACCACCACATCTGTTATTTCTTTCAAACAATTTTTATTGTTATGCCTGCTAATCACTGTCAACCCTAACCTCTACTGTCTCTTTTATCATGTCAAATTTCTCATTCAAGCCTCCAGACCTACCCACCCCAAATTACATCGCTATTTCAAACACCATCAGTCATTATTACACCACTGTTTCCCAATTACAATCAGGATAACCTCTTTGAAAATTCCACACATTTATTCTGAGGACATATTTGACCCTCCCTGTTAATCTAAGCCAGAGTTTCCTTAAAACCTGCCTTATCTGTGAAGATTCGCCAGAATTTTTCCAAATATAAGCCTTTCTGGATTCCTGTCTACCCTTTGTTCCCTCACTTGTTACATCATCCATTCATGGAACTTATTTTATATACCGTGATATGTTCTTTGTATTTGTGATCTGATCTAACCCCAAATAGAGAACCAGATTTATAAAACATGATATAGAGAAAGCCTTCTAGGTCTTTTTTCAGTGAGAATACAAAATATTACATGTTTTGCACAAGCAATAGTTTTCATAAGCAACGAACACATCTTTAGGAAGTAGCATTTAATATCCCAATTTCCCCAGGAAAGTCAAATTAAAACTATAAGTCACATCACCCACCAGTATGAAATGGCAAATCAAGATCACACTATACCTTTTCCATTTTAATCAGAAAGTAGTCGATAAAATCCCGAGGGTCATTGATATCCAGAGATTCTTGATGTTCTTTTACTTTCTCCAAGATAAACTGCTTTTGGGCAGCAACATTTTTTAATAACTTATTGTGACTTCCTGGGAAATAATGTAAAAAGGGGAAAGTATTGCAGAGCTGAAAGAAGAAAGAATCCTTCATTAATTTCCTCTGCAAACATTTACAGGCCAGATACATGTCAGATACTTTGTTATGTGCTAAGTAGATACAGATAAATAAGAGATGTTTCCTGCACCAAAACACACTTTTATTAGAAGGAGAGACCACTGATAAAAGTAGCCGGAGTTACAGTATGCACAGGTCACAAAGCAACTTCAAAGTCACTCACATTCACTTTCTAACTGTAACTCTCTACAATCTAAGATATCCAACTAGTGATATCAGAACTAGAACCCACTGCTCATAACAGATTTCCCTACACATATTTCTCTGGGAATGCCTCTAAAAATTTATGAAGTTTCATAATCTTTTGCTATAATAAAGAAGCACTATATCCAAAAGATTAAGGAAGTGCCCAAATCACTTAGCTTTTCAAAAAAATTATTTAAGACTTTTCTACCCTCAGGAATGTGCCAATTTACCTGTCATCTGGTCCTAGAGCTCAGTTACCCAGCTTAGACAATAACTTAATAAAGTAATACCCTTGATAGGCACCAACATATAATCTAGAACACTGCAACCCATTCAAAAAGAACCTTACCTGCATCCAGGGGGTGCTTACAATGTCAAAGTTTTCATGAAAATACCGGATTAAGGCATGAAATTTCCGATCACCATAGTCAAAACGATCCTGGAAAATGATAGAGCTGATCACGTTGCAGGGAACACAGCCCAGAAGGAAAGCAGGATCACAAGGAGATGCTAAAATCAATAGAAGTGAAAAGTTAGTACACAATTGTCATATACAAAAATCTTAAACTGACCGTTTAAAATAATTAGAAAGGGTTGATTTTAATATTTCTAAGAGTAGTAATTACCTGAGTCTACCATCGTTTCTATAAACTTCACTTGCCTGAAATAAAATGTATTGTGTTTCCCCCCAAAAAACTAATCCAGTCCAGTTTATTTGTTAACTTTGCCCCAAGAAGACTATTTGCATCATTTTAAATTTTTCTTAATTTACAAGAAGGATTACAATTAAGAACGTAGTTTGAAAATATCTTGAATGCCAGTCACAACGATGCACACTTGTAGTCCCAGGAGGCTGAGGTGGGAGGATCACTTGAGCCCAGGAGTTCAGGTCTAGCCAGAGCAACATAGCAAGACTTCATCTCTCTATATATACATCTAGAGAGAAAGAGTGAGCAAGAGAGCCAAAAAAAGTATACACATTTTCAGAAAGGAAAAAAACTGTATTAAAATTATAATACTCAAGATATATAGATAAATAATTTAATTAATACAAGTCACATTTGACTTGTGAAATTATAAGAGATATTCAAAGTGCTTACCATCAGCATCTAGACACTTCTGATTACAGTGAACTAAAAGTAATAAATAGATAACATCTCTTAAAATGTGTCCAGATTTTTTGGGTACCCCTAGCTTATATTTGTTATAATGTATGGAGTTTTGCTCTCAATGTGGATACTTTCTCGTGATGGCCACAGAAAACTGAGCAACATAATTAGAAAAGTAAAGAACTAAGAAAACTTAAAATTGTGTTTCACAAAACACAGTAGAAGTAAAGAGTAATGAGAAAAATTAGAATTATTATATTCAGATAATTTTTTAAATATGCTATAGTTTTGGAAAGAGGCATCCTATATGTAACAAAGAGTGTAACTCCATTTTTTGATGTCTGACCTCTGGAAGTTTTGAAGTTTCATCATTAACTTTTCCCCTTCTACCCATATCTACACAAATCCAAGTGCTCCTTCCTGTGGCACAAGCAGGAATTCTAAGCCACACAGACCCCGGTCTGCACTCAGGAATCCTCATTCCTGCCCCATCCCATATCCACCATAAAAACCTCAGACCAGTATATTCTCGTCCTGCTCTCTCTTACACCGTTTTTGGATCTGGTTGGGGGCCACCCTGCTCTTCACCCAAATTGGCGGCGTGGAGTGATAAAGTTTCAGTACCGTGTGTGTGTGTGTGTGTGTGTGTGTGTGTGTGTGTGTGTGTGTGTGTGTGTGTGTGTGTCATTGTTAATATCAACAGTTGAACAAAATTTGAGGTGAGAGGTAAGTCTCCCCTGCCTCTGGGCAATGAACACCACAACACCACGATTCCAGAAGGAAAAATCAAGCTGATATCCAAAAGTAGAAGCTACAAATAAAAACAATTCTGCTCAAACTGAGGAACTTCCAACAGTTAGAGTGTCCAGTGATGAAATGGACTTCCCCGAGAGGGTGACATCCCATAACTAGGTGGAATCAAGCAAAGTCTAGTAGATCATAGGTCACGAAGTTGAGAGAAGATCACAATCACCATGAGAAAGGTTAAACCAGCTAAAAATAAGTTTGTTCACTTTGGGAGGCCGAGGTGAGTGGCTGGCCTGAGCCCACGGGTTCGAGACCAGCCTAGGCAACTTGGCAAGACCTTGTCTCTACAATAAAATAAAAAATAGCCAGGCGTGGTGGTGCGTGCCTATAGTTCCAGCTACTCGGAAGGCTGAGGCAGAAGGATCGCTGGAACCCAGAAGGTCGACGCTGGGGTGACCGTGAGGCGTGCATGCCACTGCAGTCCAGCCTGGGCAAAGGAGTGAAACACAAACTCAAAAAAATAATAAATAATAAGTTTGTTGCCAAATATAAATTAAGTGTAGTCACTTCCCAGATAATCTGTATCAAAAATCAATAATCTTTGCTTTACTAATTCTGTTTTTAAAATTTTTTTCTAAGAAAGTAGCCAGAAATCTGGAATAATTCATATAGATTGCAGTTTTTTATATGAACAGCAGCGAAGACTAGAAACAATCAATCTGCTTAAAATTTTTTTTTAAAATAAGTTAGAGAAACTATGGCACATTCAGCATAATAGACTACTGCACAATTCAGCTAAAAATGTTATTGGAAAATATTTAAAAGTTAAGCACATGAAATATCATATAATACATGATTTTTAAAAAAATAAGTTTACGTTGGCTGTGGTCGGTGGCTCGCCTGTAATCCCAGCATTTTGGGAGGCCGAGGTGAGTGGACTGCCTGAGCCCACAGGCTCAAGACCAAGTGGGGCAACTCAGCAAGACCTCATCTCTACAATAAGTCAAAAATTAGCCAGGTGTGGTAACACACGCCTGTAGTTCCAGCTACTTGGAAGGCTGAGGCCAAAAGATTGCCGGTGCCTAGCAAGTTGACGCTGGTGTGGCCATGAGTGTGCCACAGCAATCCAACCTGGGTGACAGAGTGAGACTCCGACTCAATAAAAAAGAAAAAGAAAAAAATAAGTTTTCAAAACAGTACACACAGCATATGCCTCATTTTCTTACGCATATTCTATCAGATCTTCCCCCCATTTCTATGTAATATGCATTAAATGCCCAAACAATGTTCACTGACACTATAACTCCATTTCCAAAAATGTATTCTAAAAAAGAACCAACACATGCAAATATATGTAATAATTGCAGATTGATATCAACAGCAGCAAAGATAAAATGGAAAAAGAACTATCTGGACAATATAAAATTGTTTTAAAATACAACGGTGGCTGGGCGCGGTAGCTCACGCCTATAATCCCAGCACTTTGGGAAGCTGAGGTGAGAGGACTGCCTGAGCCCAGGGGTTCAAGACCAGCCTGGGCAACTTGGCAAGACCTCATCCCTACAGTAAATCAAAAAAATTAGCCAGACATAGTGGCGCGTGCCTATAGTTTCAGCTACTTGGAAGGCTGAGGCAGAAGGGTCACCTGAGCCTAGCAGGTGGAGGCTGCGGTGGCCATGAGCATGCCTCTGCACTCTAGCCTGGGCAACAGAGTGAGACTCCAACTCAGAAAGAAATTTTAAAATAATACAATGTCAATTTCCCAAAGAGAATATGCTATCTTTATGCTAATAAGTTCTTTAAGAGTATTTAAATATTGAGCTTATGAAACAGTCCTGAACATACCCCTTCCCTACCTGGTCTCCTGACCATCCTGTTCTCCTCCACCCTCACCACATCATTCATGCACATACACACATCCACACGCTGCAGAGATCTGCGCAGTTGTGGTTCCCTCTCTTCACACCCACATTCCTCCATGGGAGTCAAATTGCCTATTGGAAGAATCTATTGGCTCCTGCATTATTTCTCTAGAAGTTACTAGAAAAATTGCATAATTTTTCAAGTTAATGTAGCCAAGACTACTCACTGATTACCAAAACCCATCTTCTCGTCTTCCTCCTGGGCACAAATGAACCACATTTTCCAGTTTCTCCTGCAGTTAAGTGTGACCTTGTTACTGCGTGATAGCCCATGGAACATGAGAAAAGTTTGGGGTGCCACTTCCATGCCTAGTCTAAACAGTGTTTGCTCTTTTCCTTGTTTTCTTCTCCTTCCACTACCAAACAAGTAGATGAGACCTGGGTGACACTGGAAGCCAAATGCTGAAGATATCACAGCCTCCGTCAATCTGGGGCCTGAAAATAGTCTGGTCAACCACTTCACCTCTTTATACTGTTACATGAACAAAAAGGAAACTGCTATTGTATTTGAGCCATCATACCTTTTTTTGAGTCTACTTGTAATAACATTTATTCTACCCAAAAGATTACTGTTAATTATCTAAAGAAATGTGCACCGTTGGTTTTCTTTAATGCTTCCACCAGACACGAGGCTTCCTCTTGAATTCGGTCTTCAATCGTTTTCTTTCCCATCCCCATATTCCGCAAAACCATGAGGGAGAAACGCCGGGTTTGCTTCCAGGTTTCTCCATTGCTGAAAGCAACTCCTATCAGGACAAAAAGAGCCAGAGTAATAATATCACCATTGTCATGAATTCCAGCTGAGAAAACTCATCGCAGGAAATGATGCTGACACTTAAGCAGGGATGTGGATATAGTGGATGTATCTTCAGCAATTCTCACTGATCCCCGCCTCACCTGCCTCCTCTTTTCACCCAACCTATATTTACTCTCAACTCTCTTGATTTTGCATATTACTAAACTTTTCTTCATAGATCAGTTCCTCTAAACTTCAGAATGTCACTTGAACCTGGTGTTTTCTCCCACTTCTAAAAGGATGTAGAAGTTAAGATAATTAAATGTTTGCAGGCCGGGCACAGTGGCTCACACCTGCAATCCCAGACTTTGGGAGGCAGAGGCAAGAAGATCACCTGAGTCCAGGAGTTTGAGACTAGTCTGGGCAACATGGCAAAACCTCATCTCTACAATAAATCAAAAAATTAGCCTGGCATGATGGCATGTGCCTGTAGTTCCAGCTCCTTGGAAGGGTAAGGCAGAAGGATTGACTCAGCCCAGCAGGTAGAAGCTGCAGTGGCTGTGAGCATGCCCCTGCACTCCAGTCTCAGCAACAGAGTGACTCTAACTCAAAAAAAAAAAGTTTACTCTATTATCCCACAGCAATAAATAATGGTGATTTCAAGTCATAAGTTAAATATACAAAGATGACTTTCCTGAAAATTGTGGAGAAACAACAAGAAATAAACAATTCTCCAGAGAAGGTGGGACAGCTCTTCTGCAATGGAGGGAATCTTGTAACAATCTATTACTCAGGTGAAAAACACAGTCATTGACAGCGTTTCTCGTTTTAACATTTCCTATCTACTCATTAAATCTCAGGAAGTGGTCTTAACACCAAGGAAGTTCAACATCGGATTTTCAGAGTCAAGTAAGATTGGGGGAAAGGTAAGTTCATAGGAAATTTATCCAGGAAGCCTCTTAGAGAACAATGCAGAGAAGGGGCAGACACCATTCAGGTCTTTTCTCTTTATGCGAGAACCCAGGAATCCGCCAGAAAACTGGAGAGTTTACAGGCAGCAGAAAAAACAAAAGGAAGATTGTTCAAGTACTTAATAAAAAAGAGCTTTTCATGATCCTCTTTTCAGAGCATATTTTTGCTTTGTGCTTTTTATTCAACTGGATTCAAATATTCTTACTTTTTCTTAGGATAGAAGATTAAAGGCAAGGCTAGAAATATTCCACACCTATGTCAGCTCTGTGCGTACTATACAAGGTCCTTAATTTTGATTCTGGGCATCAGTGACTCATACCAGGAAGCAATACGTTTGGTGAATAAAATAATTTAGTCATTAAAATAAAGAAAATAATAATGATAATAATAATAACGTAGTCACCTTCCCCCTCTCTGTCTTCTCTGTCTCTTTCTTACTATCTTTTTTTCTTTTTTAGAAAGCAGGCTTTATTGAGAGGACAGAAAAGCTCCTACAGTGGGAGGGGACCCGAGTGGGTTGCCCTCTTATTATCCTAACTGGCGATAATTTAAAATAAATGTATCTTAGTCACAAATTCATAGAACATTAGTGGCTAGATGCTTTGATTTCACTGAATGTAATGTTTCATGGTGACTTTGTGTCACCTTCATAGATTTTAAATAAGGAGTAATGATCCTTTATAAATAAATTATGAATATTCTTATGTTAAAATGATGAAAATGTGTCTTATAAAGATTTTGAAATGTTTTATCAATTTCTCGGTCTACTTGGAGTCATTACAACTTTTTTTTTTACTTTTAATTTTTTGATTTTAAAGATGTAGTCGATATCTGCCTGAGGAAGGAGGGCACACCTCATCAACAAGGGTAACACAATGAATATTTGTAAACATAACCCTGAGCTGTACCCCACAATTTTAAAATAAATTTTTTAAAAATTTTTTTAAAAAGATGTGGGGTACAATTCAGGGTTAGGTATACAAATGTTCATTATGCAGAATCCCTTGTTGATGAGGTATGCCAACCCCCACCCCCGGCAGTTTCCTGCTACTGCCAACCCTTTTTTTATAGCATTACAAAAATTGCTCAAGGTCTGCTTATGAGTGAGAACATGTGATACTCAGTTCTTTGATTCTGTGATAGATCACTCAGGAGTCTTTACAGCTTATAAACACACACATTCCCCAAAGATACATACCTAATCCTTGGGTAAATCTTTCAACCACTGGTAAACTCCCTCTGCCAGAAAATTCTTCTCCCTGGTCAATCAGGGCTTCCTTGATTGCTTCATATCCATGCAACACCACTGTGGGCTTCATGCCAAAATACACAGTGAACACAGGACCATAATCATTTGCTAGCTGGAATAAGAACAAAAGATGGAAGAAAAGTAAGAATTTTAAAACTGAAATATAGATGAATGAGAGAAATATGTTCAATCTTACTGAATTGACATTTTAATATTCATTCATCTATTATAAAAGTTTTCAACTTTATAACCAGTTATTCAATAAGAAAATATATTATGTAAATGGAAATTATCATATTATTAGCAATATTGGTATTATTATCATTATCAATAATTATGTTTTATTCAGTTTCTACCATGATGCATGAGCCACTTTAGGAATTTTGTTTTTATTATTTTATTAGCTCTTTTCTCCAAACTCATAATTGCACCACATTTCTCCTTCCTTCCTGCAATTATAATAAGTGATGTGTTTCTTCTCCTACTTAAAGAAAGCCCCTTAACTTGCCCTATGTGTGGACTAATAATCAGTCCTCATATCCATTCTCCATATATTCCTTTAAGCATCAGACAGCTCTAGGTTTTCATAATACGTGAGATTATGCCCGGTCATAGACATTTCCCAGCCTCACTTGAGGCTAGGTGTAGCCACCTGACTAAGTTTCCATACTGTTGATAGTAGCCGTGATGTGTGCAAATTCTACATGAAATAAAAGATAATTACTTGCCTTTCATTTCTCCTCTTACCTATGAGTTGAAATGATATAAGGGAGATGCTCCCACTGTGACCATGAAAAGGAAAACAAAAGCCCAGGGGCCCAAAATAGGAGAACTTCAAAGATTGAGAAAAACTGGTTCCCTGAATGATCTCATGGAGGAGAGACAGCCATCAGCACTTACCTCTAGATTAGTATATAAGATATGAATAAATACCTGTCTTTTTTTAGCTATTGTACTGTTGGACTCTTTCTGTTGTGAAGGCTTATTTGGTATCCTAAATGATATAGGACTTTGCACTCTTTAACTTGTCTAATGTTGGACTTCTTTTGCTGCTCTACAATTCATTCTCTGTAAAGCAACCAGGATGACATTTTCACAAGGCAAATGTCAACATGACAGTCCTTTAAGTATGTTAATGGCATCACATTGCTCTTATGATAAAGACCAATGTTCTTAAAATTCTCATAAAGCCAGCATGCCCTGACCCTTGCCTGCCTGTCCAATCTTGTACCATATTCTTACCTACTTCTGGGTACAAACACTCTGGTCCTCTTTCTGGGGTTTTGAGGAGAGATGCACTCCCCACACACACACCTGATTGAAAACATATGAAATAGGTGTTTATCTGCATTTCATCCAGGTAAAACCTAATCATTCTTCAGTCTCTGCTCCAACTTCAGTTTCTCAGAGAACACTTTTCTGATTGCTCCTCTGACTCCTGTTTCCCTCAAACTATGTTATCTCTTTCCACCATTTCCCTGTTATATAGATTATAAGCATACACGTACTTATATGAGTGTTTTATAAATATATGCTTATCTTCTAAACTGTAAATCCCATAATGATAGGGACTTTTAAAATTTTAATTCATCATTGAAAATCCCTCACCCGGGCTCGGTGGCTCAGTCTGTAATCCCAGCGCTTTGGGAGGCCGAGGTGAGTGGATTGCCTGAGCCCGCGGGTTCAAGACCCGCTTGAGCAACTTGGCGAGACCTCATCTCTACAATAAATCAAAAATTAGCCGGGTGTGGTAGTGCGTGCCTATAGTTCCAGCGACTTGGAAGGCTGAGGCGGAAGGATCGCCGGAGCCCAGCAGGTCAAGGCTGTGCACTCCAGTCTGGGGGCGGCCACTGCACTCCAGTCTGGGGGCCAACTCAGAAAAAAAAAAATCCCTTGCATGTACCTACCTGACATAGTGCCTCATAAAGTTAGGACTTATTACTTGTCCAATATATGATACACTCAAGTAAACTGTGCAAATAGTTGTTACTTATATACTGAAGATACAGAAAGTAAATCTAAAAAAGATTTAAAAACTTACTCAAAGCTGTGAATTAGAAAATTAGCTGGGGTGCTGACACAATCTCTTTGAAGCCAGAGCCAAATCATAGGAAGAAAGAAATTCCAGGGGCAGTACCCTGGTAACTTATAGTCTCAAAGAAAAGATAAATTTGACTTAATTTCCTCAAGATTCAAAGGCCTACTGCTATGTAAATAACTTGAAGTAAAGAAGTTATTTACTCATTTATTGAGCAAATATAATAGGAACTGTGAACGATTCTGAACTCTTAGTTATTTCTTTACTTAAAATTATTATGTGCTTTAGCAAACTTTGGCACTTGTAAATCAATCACTTTTTAACAGAAAAAAATTCTGTTTTCATAAGCATTTATCAGACAATAATTATTTTATAGGGTACTTAGATCACAATATGGAAAGAGAATCTCTACTTTTGGTGATTTCAGCAATCCTATAATGAATCTATGAGTTTAACAACGTTCCAGGCTTGGTATGACTGACTATCTTGGGCTGCTGACTTCCTGTTGAACTGCTGATGAACTTTGAGACTCTCAAAGGAAATGTAAAAAAACATTTAATTTACAAACAACTGGACTTTCAACAATATGCAAGGAAACTGGTCCTACTTTTTACAAACATTTTGCTATAGTTTTTGCCTGACTCATTGATGCAAACGAACATTTCTACTAATGACTGATGATAGATTAAACAAATTATCCATCAATGAAGTAGTATGAAAAATAATTTATTATCCAAATAAATTTCTATATACATAAGCCTCCTTATCCCTCTTGAGTGGTATAGTCTCTGACTGCTACCCAGGTTGCAATATTCATTCCTGATTTGCCTCTGACTCATGAATCCCTTCTCTTGTTAAGATTAACAGATCTCGCCGGGCTCGGTGGCTAAGCCTGTAATCCCTCACCTTTGGGAGGCTGAGGTGAGTGGATTGCCTGAGCCCGCGGGTTCGAGACCCGCCTGGGCAGCGAGACCTCATCTCTACAATAAATCAAAAAATCAGCCGGGCGTGGTAGCACCTGCCTGTAATTCCGGCTACTCAAAAGGCTGAGGCGGAAGGATCGCCGGAGCCCAGCAGGTGGAGTGCACTCCAGTCTGGGTGACAGAGTGAGACTCCAACTCAAAAAAAAAAAAAAAAAAAAGATTAACAGATCTCATTGCCTTCTACCTGTATACATTCTAAAATCATATCTGGGTGTCCAATGGACATTTACAATTATTTCTTTAAAACTTAGTGGGTCTATATTTTATTTAGCCATAGAGCTAACTTATTTATTCATTGCAAGCAACTGAAGTAAAATTAATTATACTTACCATGCTTAGGGATTTGCTGATGTCCTTGGTGTTTAACTGCATAATATTTCCAACGATTGGAAAAGGAGTGGGACCAGGTGGGAGTTTCCTTCTGGCATGGCTTCCTTTCCACAGAGAAAAAAGAATCAAACAAGAAAGACAAATCACCAGGATAATGAAGAGATCCATTGGTGTGCCTTGTGTAAGTGCAATTGAAAGCTTAGAATCCAAAGATTTTATAAACACAAACTGCAAGCTTATCACCAAACATAAAATAAGCCTTTGAACTTTGGATAAATATTCTTGATCTTTGGTACACCTTGACCTGCTGGTAGAAATGAAAACAAAATGTCACATTAGTATCTGTTAATTCCCACGTTCTCTCTGGAAATTTCAAATCAAACGTAACTCTCAGTTCTATAAAAACAAACTAAAACCAACTTAGTAAAAGTAAGGAAATAAAGGCTCAGAGCAGAAGTAAATAAAATAGAGACTAAAAAAAGTTCAAAAGGTTTTAAAAAGAAGAGTTGTTTGAAAAGATAAAATCAATAAAACTTTAGCTAGAATAACTAAGAAAAAAGTGAAAAGACTCAAGTGAATAAGATCAGATTAAAAAGGAGACGTTGCAACTAATGCCAAAGAAATACAAAAGGATCAAAAGACGCTATTAGGAAAAACTATATGCCAATAAATTTGATAACATAGAAGAAATGGATAAATTCACGAACACATACAACCTACCAATATTAAATCATGATGAAACAGAAAATATACACAGACCCTGATGGCTTAACTACTGAATTATACAAAACATTTAAAGAAGAGCTAATAGCCATTCTCTTCAAACTATTACAGAAAATTGAAGAGGAGGGAATATTTTCACACTTATTTTTCAAGACCATCATTATCCTGATTCCAAAACCAGACAAGAGCACAGCAACAACAACAACAGCAACAAAACTATAGGCCAATATCCCTAATAAGACATAAACAAAAATTCTTAACAAAATATTAGCAAACCAACTCCTACAGCACACTGAAAATATCATTCATTATGATCTAATTTGATTCATCCCAGGGATGTAAGAATGATTTAACATAGGCACAGCAATAAAAAATGATACAACACATTTTAAAAAGACAAAAATAATATAATCATTTCAACATATGTGGAAAAAGCATTTGACAGAATTCTATATATTTACATGGTAAAAGCTCTCCATGTTTTCATAAGGTATGTGCCACAATGCAATGAAGGACATACAGACAAACACACAGCTAACGTCATTCTGAATGGAAAAAAGCTAAAGGATTTTCATCTAAGTTCAGGAACAAAACACAGAAGATCACTTTCACCACTCTATTCAACATAGTATGGAAGTTCTAGCTAGAAAAATCAAGCAAAAGAAGGAAATAAAAGGTATTCAAATGGGAAAGAAAGTCCAATTGTCCCTGTTTGAAGATGACCACAATCTTATATGCAGAAAATCCTGAAGACTTTGCTATAAAAACTGTTATAACTAACAGTAAAGAGATACAAAATTAATACACAAAAATCAGTAGTATTTCTACACACTATTAATGAACCACATTTTAAAAAAACAAGAAAACAATTCCATTTACAATAGCTACCCCCCAAAAAAAGATATTGATAGCAATCAACTTAACCAAGAAGGGGAGAGATCTCAACACTGAAAACGATGCAACACTGATGAAAAAATTGCAAAGGCTACAAATAAATGGAAAGAGATCCATATTCATGGATTGGAAGAATTAATAATGTTAAATGATCATACTCTACAAAGTGATACACAAATTTAATATAATTTTTCTCAAAAGACCGAT
Organism: Carlito syrichta; assembly: GCF_000164805.1. Taxonomy (NCBI): domain Eukaryota; kingdom Metazoa; phylum Chordata; class Mammalia; order Primates; family Tarsiidae; genus Carlito; species Carlito syrichta. The sequence goes on from NW_007250859.1 coordinate 20,770, forward strand.
AACATTATGCACAGAAAGAGGGAATATAATAATATAATCCTAAAATTTATATATAACCAGAAAAGACCCTAACTAGTAAAAATAGTCTTATGCAGGATGAACAAAGTTAGAGGCATCAAACTACCTTATTTCAAAAAATAAAATGAAGTTATAGTACCCCAGACAGCATGATACCAGCACAAAAACATATACAGAGACCAATGGAACTGAACAAAGAGGCCAGAAATAAATTCACAAACCTACAGCCAGCCAATTTTCAACAAAGATGTCAAGAACATGCATTAGGAAAAACAGTCTCTTCAATAAATGGTGCTGAGAAATTGAATATGCACATCCCAAAAAATGAGACTAGACCCCTACCTTGCACAATATACAAAAAGTAACTCAAAGTGAATTAAATACTTACATGTAAAAACCAAAATTCTAAAACTATTAGAAGAAAACACAGGAGAAACACTTCATAACATAGGGCTGGTCAAGGTTTTCAAAATAAGACCTCAAAAGCACAGGCAGCAAAAACAAAAATAAACTAGTGAGGTTACCTAAAACTACTTTTGCACAGTAAAATAAGCTACCAACAAAGTGAAAAGAGAACCTGTAGAATGGGAGAAGATATTTGCAAACTATACATCTAACAAGAAATTGATATCCAGAATATATAAGGAACTTAACACCTTAAGCAAAAAAATTAAATAACCTGATTCACAATAGACAAATTTCCTGAATAGACACTTATTTTTAAAAATATGTGAAAAAAATACTCAACACCACTAATCATCAGGGAAATGCAAAGCAAAACCACAAGGAGATACCACTTACGTTTATAAAAAAAGACAAAAACAAGCATTGGTAAGGATGTGAAGAAAAGAAAATACTTACACAATGTTGCTGGAATTGTATACTAAAACAGCCATTATGGTAAACAGTATGAAGTTTCCTAAAAAACTTTTAAAAGTTTTTTAGATATAATCCAGCAATTCCATGACTGGGTATATTTATCCCAGGGAAACGAAATGAGTGTGTCCCAAGAGATTCAGCACTCCCATATCAATCGCAGCACTATTCACAATAGCCAAGCTATAAAATCAATCTAAGTGTTTAACACTGAATGAAGGCCGGGCTCTGTGGCTCAGCCTGTAATCCCGCGCCTTTGGGAGGCTGAGGTGAGTGGATTGCCTGAGACCACGGGTTCGAGACCCACCTGGGTAGGCGAGACCTGATCTCTACAATAAATCAAAAAAATTAGCCGGGCGTGGTAGCGCGCACCTGTAATTCCGGCTACTCGGAAGGCTGAGGCGGAAGAATCGCCGGAGCCCAGCAGGTCGAGGCTGCAGTGGCCGGGAGCGGCCACTGCACTCCAGTCTGGGTGACAGAGTGAGACTCCAACTCAAAAAAACAAACAAACAAAAAAAAACACTGAATGAAGCGATAAAGAAAATATGGTGTATATACACAAGGAAATACTATTCAGCCATTAAAAAGAATGAAATTCTGTCGTTTGAGAAAACATGAATATAACTGGAAGACATTATGTTAAGTGAGATAAGCTAGACAGAAAAATACAGCATGGTCTCAACCATACGTAGAATCTAAAAAAATTAAGTTAATATCATAGAAACAGAGTGTGGACACCAGAGATGGGGAACCAAGGATGGAGAAAGGTTGGTCAACAAGTACAAGGATATAATAAGAGGAATAAATTCTGGTGTTCTATTGCACAGTAAAATGAAAATAGTTAATTGTAAAATACTGTATATGATGAAAGAGCTAGAAAAAGTTTTCCAATGTTCTCACCACAAAGAAATGATAAATTCATGAGATGATAGATACATAAATACCCTCTCTGGATCATTGTATATCAAGATATGTATCAAAAAATCAAATTGTATTCTATAATCACATACAATCACAATTTGTCACTTTTTTAAGACAAATAAGTTAATATTAAAAAAAAATAATAAAGGCCAGGCTCAGTGACTCAGCCTGTAATCCCACCACTTTGGGAAGCTGAGGCGAATGGATTGCCTGAGTCCGTGGGTTCGAAACCAGCCTGGGCAACGTGGCAAGACCTTGTCCCTATAACAAATTTTAAAAACAATTAGCCGGGCGTGCTAGTGCACAACTGTAGTTCCAGCTACTTGGAAGGCTGAGGCAGAAGGCTCACTGGAGCACAGCAGGTCAACGCTGGGGTGCCATGAGCATGCCACAGCATTCCAGCCTGGTCAACAGAGTGAGATTCCAACTAAAAAAAAAAGTGAAAAGATACACACTTCTACATTCTTGTGAAAACTGAGAATGTCACAAAAGTTCTAAAAAGTCTTGAGGTTATAAAAGAAGTTATAAACAAAGAATGAGACAGTTTGGAATAAGTTTCTCATTTGCAATAATTTAAAGGTAAACTATAGTGAAAAAAAGTCTTCATAAGTTCCATAAGAAATGATTTTTTTTTTTAAATTTGTGTGCCGGGGCAACCCCTTCAGGTCTCCTTCCACTGTAGGAACTTCTCTGTCCTCTCAGTAAATCCTGCTTTCTCACTTTCCAGGTGTCTGTGTCCCTCATTCTTCCTGGGCACGAGACAAGAACCCCGAGTTGAAGAGCTGCAGAAGATCACCAGAGCCGAAGAGCTGTGCCCCCAGAGGCTGGCTTGCCAGCCGACAGAGTCAGTTGAACCAGGAGAGCTGCCAGAATAAGGCAAGACTCCGAAGCTGAGACACCCAGAGGGCTAGGCTTGCCAGCCTACCGAACTGGCAACGCTTTCAAGGCCTGGCATGCCATGCCAGCCCATCAGAGCCAACACTCCGGGGGCTAGGATTGCCAGCCCACCAAACCAGCAACACTCTCAGGGCTTGGCTTGCCAGCCCATTAGAGCCAACACTTCCAGGGCTAGGCTTGCCAGCCCCTCAAGATGACCCTCTCTGAGGCTTGGCTAGCCGACCCATTTTGCTGACACTCTCGAAGCCCAGTCTGATCTGAAAAATCCACATCAGTTTTGGCACCCAACTGTGGGGCTCGACAGAAGGGTGTGTTAAAGTGAACCTATCACTTTACTTTCATTTCCAAGCATCCTCATCTTCAAGGTTTTTTACTCACTCTAAAGAACAAATTACTGGGACTCTGCCAGCCAATTAAAAGCGAATCGCGCGGTTGCCTGTCTACAATACGCGCTTGCTGGAGAGGACTTTGTTCATTCCCCATCCCTCTCAGGTGTTGGGAATGTTGGCCCTGTTCTGATCCAGTTTCTCTTCATGGAGGTCTAGCTGTCACATGGAGTTGGAAGAAACTTGGGGGTAATTGAGGGCACCTGGCCGAGGCTACACCTTGGTGTTACCCAAAGGCTCCAGGCTGACCCCAATTCCCGACAGCCTGACAGGGTATTGGCAAAAGGCTTCCAGGCTCTTCTACCACACTTTTTTCAGCCTTTCCTATCACATTTTCTTCTCTTCGGGATGGCCATGGGTACTGTCCCAATTGCACTTGGTGACATGGGTGTTTTTGTAGCTTAGGGAGCTGGCATTACTAGACAATGTTGGCAACTGGCTGGTTCCTTATTGAATAAGAGCCCAGGACAAGGTGTGTTCATTAGTCCACAAGGCAACAGGTAGGAAGCTTTGGTTTCCTTGGGAAGCATTGGAATTGGCAAGAATGAGAAACTGCTTTATATAAGGAATTTAAGTCTTGTGAAGGTAGGTCCCTACACTTGGGGACTCTATGGGTAGACAAATGTCGAATGAATGTACAGACTTTATGTTGAAATGCTTGGTTGAGTTTAGGCTTCTCAGAAAATGTCAGGGATTGTCTCAAGAGATCCTTTACTGGCACTTTTATGCCTCCATATTTGGGCCTTGTTAGGAAAGTAATCTGAATGTTGTAACCTGGCTCAAACCATGGGTCTCCTGGCCAGGGGTTCATGGGAAGTCCCAGGTAACCCCTCTCCCCATTCCCACCCTTTGTCAGAATCCTGCTCCTAAAACTAATCATTCCAAGGCCTTTTTGAAGACCTGGTCTGTTAAGGAGGAATGCTAGGTTTAAGGAATCCAGAAGCACAGTGGACAGTGCGTAGCATAGGTATTAATGCATAGGTGAGCGTGACTATTCCTACTGACCAGGCCCCCACCACTATTCTTGAGTGGAGGCCACACTTGCTTCCAAGGGGATGCCATGAGCAGAGGACAGGAAAGTGAGGTGATGCACTCCTTTCATTGATCCTTATTCGTGTGTGTTGGTTAGAGGACAGAAAGCTTTCTCCCGTCTCTCTCCTTCCAAAGGCTAACAGGTCATCTGGCTATCTACAGTGTGCACTCAAGAGTGCATCCTGGAACACAGGACTCCTTTGATCCTCAAACTTTAAACAGTATTTTAAATTCTTTTGCACCCAAGTGTGGCTAAATTATAAGTTGCAGGATGGAGAAACCTGGTCTCCAGAGGAAAGTATCAATTATAATACCATCATGCAGCTAGATAGTTTCTATAGATGCTAAGACAAATGGTTCAAAGTCCCATATATACAGGCTTTCTTCACATACAAGAAAATCTGGGCCTTTGTCAATGCTGTAGAATTGATTCAGCCCTCTTAGCAGTCATCTCAATGGATGGTCCCAATGGGCCAGGGATACCAACCCCAAGGCACCACTGGGGATGGCATCAGCTCATAATGCCACTCCATCTGGTTCATCTTGCCCTGCTTATTCAGGTCCTCCTTGTACTTCAAACCGTTCCCTCTCTAAAACCCCTCATTCTAGAACTCCAGCTTGGAATTGCTAAATTAGCTTAACTCCAGCTAAGAGTTGCTTGGAGAATGGCCCTAGTAAGGTACATGTACCCTTTTCCCTAGGAGACTTGAAACAGATCAAGGAAGATCTTGGAAGGTTCTCAGATGACCCTGACAAGTATATAGGTACTTTCCAGAATTTAATACAAGTATTCAAGCTCTTCTGGAAGGATGTTATGTTGTTCTTAGGCTAGACCCTAATGACCACTGAGAAACAAGCAGCCCTGCAAGTGGCAGAAAGGTTTGGAAATGAGCATTACATAGTGCCAGAGAAGAGGAGTAGCCCTATGAAATAGTCATGTCTGCAGTAGTGCTGGAAGACCCTAAACAGGACTCCGATAGTGATTTGGGAGAATGGAGGAGGAAACATTGCCTGGTTAGCATATTGGAAGGCTTGAGAAAAACTAGAACTAAATCCCTTAATTATTCCAAGTTAGCTATGATAGACCAAGGGGTCGATGAGAATCCCACAGCTTTTCTGGAAAGGCTGAGAGAGGCTTTGATTAAACACACATCCCTAGACCCTGAATCAGTCGAAGGGTAACTAATCTTAAAAGACAAGTTTATTATTCAGGCAACTCCAGATATCAGGAGAAAGCTGCAGAAGCAGGCCATAGGACCAGATAGTACTTTAAAGAACCTCCTGAAAGTGGCCATCTCAGACTTTTATAACAGGAGCAGGAGGAAACACAGGAAAAAGAGACAAGACACAAGACAAAGGCAAGAGCTCTAGTAGCTGCCTTACAGGCGTGTACAACCCAGAATTCCCTGCTAACTGTTATGGATGCAACAAGCCAAGATATTAAAGAAGTAACAGGATGCCAACACGCGTTTTTCAACCTTCAGGATGACTGCAATCAGAGGATGGCAAATTTCATCTGCCAACCTCCTGCCAATGGAAGTTTCTTAAAACAGTCCATCAGACCTTTTACCTCGAAAGAGATAAAAAAAAAATGTGGTACATATACACAATGGAATATTATGCAGCCATAAAAAAGGACAAATATATGGACTTTGCAGCAACTTGGATGGATTTGGAGTCAATCATACTCAGTGATTTATCACAGAAACAAAGAACTGAGTTCCATATGCTCTCACTCATAAGCTAAACTTGAACAATTACAATGCTAAAAGAAAGCGATTGACAGTAATGGAAAACTGTCAGGGGAGGGGGGTGGGATTGGCAGTTGAAGGAAACTGCTAGGGAAAGGAGGGGCATACCTCATCAACAAAGGTACCTGCATGATCAATGTTTATATACCTAACCCTCAATTGTATCCCACATCTTTACAATAAATAAATAACTTTCCAACTACCCAGAAGCTGTTTTCAGTAAAGGTTACTGGAATAGACTTGAAGATCCATGACACTAGAGGGAAAGCCTGGAGTCCAGAAGAAATTGCCTCAGCTGACCCGGAAGAGCATATAGAATCCAACTAAAGATCATAAAAGATAAGTGCCACTATTTACTGCCCATGGATTTCTTCCTGATGGTTCTACCTATACTTGTTGCCTTTGCTTTCATCTTGATTTGTACCATTAAGACGTCTCTGTCAAGGACCCCTTAATCCTGAGCATCCCTGGGATTGTTTTCTTCCCTAGAAGTTTCCCTCACAGGAACAAGCAAAATGCTTACTCTGTCTTGTTTCCTGTTTTTAGTACCATGAGTCCTAGCTTCTTATAAGCACTCTCCATTACGTGGCTCAACAGAGTAATTATTCAAACACTGGATATGCTCAACACTCAACAGCAGAATATGAAGGAACATGAGCATTATTAAATGAAACTTGTTTCCATATTAACACTTCCTCCCAAGTAAAAGAGACTTTACGTGTTATAAAACAATAATACAATCATTGACTCTTTACAAAAACAGGACCCAGTTGGTTACAATCTTTTTTATCCTCTCTAGGGATTTCCAATATATGGACATGGGTTTTTCCCTTAATTGCTCCTTTGGTTTTGCTTATGTATATAGTTAACCTTCTTGTAAAGTTTTCTTCTCACCTAGAGGTCATCAAGCTCCAAATGGTGATGCAGATGGAACATCATATGGAAGCTTCTTTCTACTGAAGACCTTTAGATCGTCCTCTGGAGGATCCCTAACTGCCGTCCCCATACCACGCTCATGATCAGCAGGAAGTAGCCAAACTGGTCATCATCCTCACTCCCTAAAGGCAGTTAGGGTTACTATTCCAGACTGGGGAATGAGAAAGGAGATAGCTAGAGAAAGCCTAGGCAGACAGACAGGCAGGTCCTTTGGTAACAATGTGGTAAACCCTCTATAGGCCTCTCAGGCTCAGCATTGGTAAACAAGTTCCCTGCGAGCCACTCAAGCAAAAGCTTAAGTACTCACTGCTGGGATCGAAAAGCAACCAATCAGTTCACCATTAGGCCCCTACTTCCTGCCGTTGGTCCTTAATACAATCAGAACAGCTACAGTTCACAGCAGTGCTAAACAATCGGCTTGGACTTAGGGCTATATAAGCACCAGGTTTTCGGTCCCAGACAGGCAACTCCTTTGGGTCCCCTCCCACTGTAGGAGTGTCTCTGTCCTCTCAGTAAATCCTGCTTTCTCAAAAAAAAAAAATTCTGTACCAAATAAGCTAGAATTCAAATATTGTGTGTGTGTGTGTGTGTGTGTGTGTGTGTGTGTGTGCATGTGTGTGTATAGTCAAACGTGAACATTTAGATATTTCATTACCTGGAAACCATTTCTGATATAATTATTGGAGAAAAAAATCCAACAAAATTGAAATATAAGAGAAAATGTGGAACACAAAAATGATAATGTACAAAAGACAAGTAAAATTTTCTGAGTATAAATAATGATTGGCACATGGTAGGAAAGCTTGAAAGTTTTTAATAAGAAGAAAGGAATTAAACTTATATACAAAGTCAACAAAACATGTAAGCTGGCAAAGAATGGAGTTCTCAGAACTCTGAGAGCTCACTGTCTCACTGTCATAAGAAGGTTGTTGATACTGATTCTCACCTTTGATTATACAGATGCACACAAAAAATTGCAATATAAAATGTGCTGACTAAAAGTTTAATCATACATACAACATTATACCTTTCCTTTTACTAGAGGAAAACAAAATGAAATTTTTTTAAAAACTTGTTTGTTCCATCTAAGGATAATATAAAAACATTAGCACTATTAAGCATCAGATAAAAATTATCTTATGAATGACTTTGGTGTCTCATTTCCTGCAAAGATTGAACAAGCATTTAAAAGGAGCATCTCCTGATTATACTGCCCAATGACCAGTATGGTCCAAAAGAAATATGAAGACTAAAAGTCAATTCTGGGTGTTAAAAATTAAGTACAAGGCCAGGTGTGGTGGCTCATGCCTATAGTCCAGCACTTTGGGAGGTGTAAGCGAGAGGATTGCCTGAGCCCAGGGGTCAACACCAGCTTGAACAACATGGTGAGACCTCGTTTCTACAATAAATAAATAAAAAATTAGCCAGGCATGGTGGCACCTGCCTATAGTTCCAGCTACATGGAAGGGTAAGGCAGAAGGATTGCCTGAACACAGAAGGTTTAGGTTGCAGTCACTGTGCGTGTGACACTGCACTCCAGCCAGGGTGTCAGAGTGAGACTCTGACTAAAAAAAAGAAAAGAAAAGAAAAGAAAAAAAGTATAAAACAACAATGATGAAAACTACAAAGCTAGTTGGTATGGATATTAGCTCTAGAAGTTTCTTTATTACTAGCAAATATATAAACCATGTACGAATTCAACATAAATTTTTCAGAAGATTTAGGTAGCTTAATTTCATAATATGACTATATCAACATGCTGCATGTGTATAACCAACACCACAAGATTGAATAAAGAAATATTTTAGTGGATCTTCTGTGTCAATTAGTTCATTCAATCCTGTTAGCTTCACACCATTAGATCATTTCATCTTTAAAAAACTTTTTAATAGCAGTGTTGCTGGGCACAATGGCTCACGCCTGTAATCCCAGCACTTTGGGAGGCAGAGGCGAGAGGATTACCTGAACTCAGGTTTCAAGACCAGCCTGGGCAACTTGGCGAGGACTCATCTCTACAGTAAATCAAAAAACTAGCCTGATAGGGTGGCTCATATCTGGAGTTCCAGCTACTTGGAAGGCTGAGGCAGAAGGATCACCTGAGTCCAGCAGGTCAAGGCTGTGGTGGCCACTGCACTTCCAACCTGGGCAACAGAGTAAGACTCCAACTCAAAAATAAAAAAAAAAATTTTTTTTAAAGCAATGTTTATAGCTGAATTACCCTGAAAAGTCTCAGATACCTCTCTGGTCAATTAATAAAGTTTCAAACTGGAATTTAAACTAGGAAGACAGCTGACACATTACATCTGCTGGTTATAATTTAAGAAAAAAGCAATAGTGCCCATACCACAGAGGCCAAGGGGGAAGAAATCTCCAGATTAGGGGTCATACGCATTTAGAGACCAGCACAGGACTCCCAATGTTACTTAGTCATCTCCACTTCTAGTGATGACTGTGGTCAGTCTTGCAGTAGGAAAGCTCAGTCTCAGAGGAAGTCCGCAGGAAGGTCCTGAGAGCCAAGAGCCTCCCTCCATAAATTCTGTCACTGAAGAGAAACAAGATCAAAAAGCAATCATCAGGTATATGAGTTTAGAGAGGAGGGTGGGGACGTGACTAGATAAAAAATACTTCGGACTAGAAAGACCACCTTAACCAGATTCCCAGAATCCGCAGACAAGTTCATGATATATTGAGATAAGGATCTAAATGTAATAAAATCGAAATGCCACTCTTTATATCACTTCTCTAAAAGAACCTCATGTTAACACTCTCTTCTATAAAGCCACTAGTAGATTTTTAAATAAAGTACCTAGAACTTCAAGGTGCTTTTGAAAAAGAAAATAATTATTTTCCTTAACTAAAATATAACATTTTTTTATTTGTAGAGTTCTGTGGTACTTATGAGAATATTTTATAAATTGAAATTCACAATCAACCCATGAGACAGGAGGGTATTTTTATCAATTTTATAAATGAGGAAACTGAGAACCAGAACTGAAGGGATTTACCCAAATTTCCCCTGTCAGACAGGGTAAAGATGCCAACTCTGGTTCAACAACTTTTGTGCACTCTGCATTGGGAAGCATTTTCAATCAATCACAGTCCACAGACACTTGTTGAGTAATTATTATGTACCACACAGTCACACTTTGACCTTAAACAATTTGTTTAAAATTAAACACTTACTGTGGCAATAATTTTTCAATGGATAAACAAAAATGAAATTCAGGAAAATCTGTCCCTGTGTAATATCTAGAATTTTGGAAAACCAGGATTCAAACAATTTTTTTATTCCAAAGCAAAGAAGTGATTAGCTGTCCAATTCCATACACTGTTTCAGGACATTCTGGTCCTAAAAGCAGAGTGCATTTTAAAACAATTATATATATTAAATGTTCTCACCTGTGGGAACAAAGTCTGCAAAGACATATCAAATGGACATTGGAGACTCAGAGGGGAAGGGTGTGAAAAGAGAGAGGTATGAAAAATTATCTGTTGAAAACAATGTGTACAATGAAGATGATAGATCCACTTAAAGCCCAGATCTTCACCTCTATACAGTGCATCTATGTAACCGAAAATTATTTGTACCCTTAAAGAAGTTGAAATTAAAATATATGTATATAAAAATATATATACATATACATAACAATTACATGACATATATTCACTGGAGTGCAGTGGCCACTCCGGCCACCGCAGCCTCGGCTGCTGGGCTCCAGCGATCCTTCCGCCTCAGCCTTCCGAGTAGCCGGAATTACAGGCATGCGCCACCACACCCAGCTGATTTTTTTGATTTATTGTAGAGATGAGGTCTCACTGCCCAGGCGGGTCTCGAACCCGCGGGCTCAGGCAATTCACTCACCTCAGCCTCCCAAAGGCGCGGGATTACAGGCTGAGCCACCGAGCCCGGCGGGAGGGTATTTTTATCAATTTTATAAATGAGGAAACTGAGAACCAGAACTGAAGGGATTTACCCAAATTTCCCCTGTTCAGACAGGGTAAAGATGCCAACTCTGGTTCAACAACTTTTGTGCACTCTGCATTGGGAAGCATTTCAATCAATCACAGTCCACAGACACTTGTTGAGTAATTATTATGTACCACACAGTCACACTTTGACCTTAAACAATTTGTTTAAAATTAAACACTTACTGTGGCAATAATTTTTCAATGGATAAACAAAAATGAAATTCAGGAAAATCTGTCCCTGTGTAATATCTAGAATTTTGGAAAACCAGGATTCAAACAATTTTTTTATTCCAAAGCAAAGAAGTGATTAGCTGTCCAATTCCATACACTGTTTCAGGACATTCTGGTCCTAAAAGCAGAGTGCATTTTAAAACAATTATATATATTAAATGTTCTCACCTGTGGGAACAAAGTCTGCAAAGACATATCAAATGGACATTGGAGACTCAGAGGGGAAGGGTGTGAAAAGAGAGAGGTATGAAAAATTATCTGTTGAAAACAATGTGTACAATGAAGATGATAGATCCACTTAAAGCCCAGATCTTCACCTCTATACAGTGCATCTATGTAACCGAAAATTATTTGTACCCTTAAAGAAGTTGAAATTAAAATATATGTATATAAAAATATATATACATATACATAACAATTACATGACATATATTCTCATTCTCTCTTTCTGTCTCTATCACTCTATCTTCAGAGCAATTTTTTTGCCTAGGAAACATGTGTGTTGTGTGTGCTTATGTGACCTTTCTGAGTGTGCATCTGTCTGGCCCTTTTACTCTTCATAGAAGGAAAAAAACATAAGAATAACTTATCTACATGTATATCTGACAAAGGCCTAAAAAAGAACTCAAACACGCTGAAAAGAAAAAAACAAACAGCCCTATTTAAAAAGTGGGCAAAAGATATGAATAGACACTTCTCAAAAAAAGACATATGAGCAGTCAACAGATACATGAAAAAATGCTCAGCCTCACTAGTCATCAAAGAAATGGAAGTTAAAACCACACTGAGATGCCACCTAACACCAGCCATCATCAATAACTCAGAAAACGACAGACGCTGGAGAGAATGCGGGGAAAAGGGAACACTTCTACACTGTTAATGGGAGTGTAAACTAGTACAACCTCTGTGGAAAATAGTTTGGCATATCCTAAAAGATCTAAAATTCAACTTTCCATAGACCCTGCAACCCCTACTTTGGGAATATACCTGGAGGAACTCAAATTACTCTATGAAAAAGATACCTACACATGCATGTTTATTGCAGCATTATTCACAATAGCAAAAACAGGCAACTGATCACGCCACCCATCAAAAGTGGACTGGATTTTTAAAAATGTGGTACATATACACAATGGAATATTACGCAGTCATAAAGTAGGACAAAATTATGAACTTCTCAGCAACCTGGATGGACTTAGAGGCTATAATACTGAGTGATCTATCACAGAAGCAATGAACTGAGTATCACATGTTCTCACTCATAAGCGAACCTTGAACAACTATCACAATACTATAAGAAAGCGACTGGCAGTAGTAGGGAACTGCCAGGGGAGGAGAGAGCACACCTCATCAACAAGGGTACCTGCGTAATGAGCAGTTGTATACCTAACCCTGAATTGTAACCCATATATTTAAAATAAATTTTTTTTAAGAAACAGCATAACACTAAAATAGAAAACACGTGCTTTGACATTTTAATTCTCGTATGCAAAAACATGGGATGTCTGGAAGTTTATGAAATTTATGGTGGTGAGTGAACCTCTGTCCAGTGCCAGGGAGAGCAAAAGTGTGTCGAGTAATGTTCTTTTACCTGAAACTCATAATCTGAGCTCAAAAAGAAATGGGGTTGTTATTTCAAAACATAGTATCCTGCCCCTTACTCATGCTGACCATGAATTTTTTTTTTTTTTTTTTGGTCAGAGTCTCACTCCATTGCCCAGGCTGGAGTGCAGTGACACACTCATGGCCACTCCAGAGTAGAACTGCTGGGCTCCAGCAATCCTTCCACCTCAGCCTTCCAAGCAGTCAGAACTATAGGTGCACACTACCACACCTTGATAATTTTTTGATTTATTGTAGAGACAAGGCCTCACCATGTTGCCCAGGCTAGTCTCAAACCTGCAGGCTCAGGCAATCCTCTCACCTTAGCGCCCCCAAGTGCTGGGATTACAGGCTTGAGCCATCATGCCCAGCCCAATGAAATATTTTAATGAAGACTATATGGGAACATACAAGGGTCAGGTCTACTTTCAAAATACACTAGCTATGAGTCTAACTTCTGAGTAGGTTTATTAGTCAGATTTCACCAGAGAAACAGAAACGATAGGAGGTATACACATATGAAGAGGTTTATTATGGGAAGAGGCTTACACAATTATGGAAGCTGAGAAGTCCCACAATATGCCATCTGCAAGCTAGAGACTCAGAAAAGTCAGTGGCATAATTCAGTCTGAGTCCAAAGTCTGAGAATGAGAAGCCCCAATGCTCAAGGGCAGGAAAAGGTCACATCCCAGCTCAGACACTCAATGGACTGGATATATTCAATCCACATTGGTGAGGGTGGATCTTCTGTACCCATTCTACTGATTCAAATGCTAGTGTCTTTCAGAAATAGCCTCACAGAGACACCCAACAATAACCTTTCTCCAGTTATCTGGGCATTCCTTAAAGTTAACACAAAATTAACCATCAGAGTAGGTGTTGGACAGGCATAAAAGTATGTGTACAAAAGTAGATTAGAAGTAAAAAAAAACACATGTATCATCAAGACAAAGACACTTCAGATGCGTCTATCAGTCATTCTCACTTACCTGGCCATCTACCAGAGAACGAGGATGTGTTAACACCTGTGCTACATTCTTCCCTTCTACATCTAAATCAGCAACCATCAGCCATGAGACTACAATTTGTGTTCTGGCTTCTCCTAATGTCTTTTTTTTTTGAGTTGGAGTCTCACTCTGTCGCCCAGACTGGAGTGCAGTGGCCATTCCCGGCTGCAGCCTCGACCTGTTGGACTCCGGCGATCCTTCCACCTCATCCTTCCAAGTAGCTGGAACTACAGGCGCGCGCTACCATGCCCAGCTGATTTTTGATTTATTGTAGAGATGAGATCTCACCAAGTTGCCCAGGCGGGTCCCAAACCCATGGGCTTAGGCAATCCACTCACCTCAGCTTCCCAAGGCATGGGATTGCAGGTTGAGCCACCGAGCCCGGCTCTCCTAATGTCTTAATTGTCAAAGGGTCTCTCCTTTCCTGGGTGAAAGTGATTTCCCAGCTTCAAGGTAGATTGGTACAAAATTACAAAAACAGAAACTAAAATGGCAAATTATCAGCTAATGGTGTGTTTCGCATGCAATCTATATTAGTTAAGTGGGGGAGTAGAAACAAGGGACTTAATATTTTCTGTAATGTTAAAATTTAATAATTATTTGCAAACCAAGTTCAGTTATGAAGAATCCATCGTTTTCTTTCTTTTGAAATCAAATGTTGTATTTTGAGATAATTGTATGCAGCTATCAGAACTAGCACAAAGAAATCTCATGTATACTTTATCCATTCCCTCCCAACAACAAGGTCTTGCAACACTGCATACAATATCACAACCAGGAAAGATTTTGTTGTATTAAGAATGCTGGCCGGGCTCCATAGCTCAACCTGTAATCCCAGCACTTTGGGAGGCCGAGGTGAGTGGATTGCCTGAGCCCGCGGGTTCGAGACCCACCTGGGTAACTTGGCGAGACCTCATCTCTACAATAGATCAAAAATGAGCCGGGCGTGGTAGTGCGCACCTGTAGTTCCAGCTACTTGGAAAGCAGAGATGGAAGGATCGCCGGAGTCCAGCAGATCAAGGCTGCAGTGGCCGGGAGTGGCCACTGCACTCCTGTCTGAGTGACAGAGTGAGACTCCAACTCAAAAAAAAAAGAATGCTATGTACATGGAATCATACAGTGTCTCATCTCTTGGATAATCTTTTCCCATTTGTCATAATACTTTTTGACTTATCAAAGTTGTTGCCTGTATCAAGAGTTCGTTTCTATTCATTGCAGAATATGGTATGGATGTACCACAATTTTTATTAATTCACTCATGGATGAACCTCTAAGATGCTTCCATGTTCAGGCTATTGCAATTAAACCTGTTTGGCTATTACAGTTAAACCCATTTCACAGGTTTTTGTGTAAACATATGTTTATATTTGGGGGATAAATGCCCATGAGTGCAATTGCTGTGCTGTGCATGAGTTGCATGTATAGTTTTCTCAGAGACTGACAAACTGCTTTAGCAGAGTGACTGCTATGGTCTGAACGTATCCCGCTTCAAAGTTCATGTTAAAATTTAATCACCAACATGGTAGTATTAAGAGGTGGGGTCTTTAGGGTGTGATTTTGACATAGTGACAGCCTGCTATGAATGAGATTAGTAAATCTGTAAAAGAGGTATAGAGGAGATGTCCACCCCTTCCACCGTGTAAGGATAAAGTAACAAGATGCCATCTTAGAAGCAGAGACTAGGCTCTCACCAGACCTCAAATTTGCTGGTGCTCTCATTTTGGGCCTCGCACCCTCTGGAATTGTGAGCCATAAATATCTGTTTTTTTATAAATTACCTGGCCTAAGGTATTTTTGCTAGAACAACAAGAAAGTTAAGACAGTCATTATACCAAATACATTTCCATATCATTAGATGTAGAAAAAGCTTTTGATAAAATCCAGCATCCTTCTTGATAAAAACCCTCAAACACCTGGGTATAGGAGGAACATACTTCAAAATAGTAAGTGCCATCTACAATAAACCCACAGCTAACATATTGCTAAGTGGATAGAAACTGGAAACATTTCTCCTAAAAATTGGAACAAGACAAGGCTGCCCACTCTCACCCCTCTTGTTCAACATTGTGTTGGAAGACCTAGCTAGGACAATTAGACAAGACAAGGAAATCAGGGTTATCCAAATAGGAAAAGAGGAAGTCAAGTTATCCCTCTTTGCTGATGATACGATCCTATACCTTGAAAATCCAAGAAAATCTGTCAAAAACTTGTTTGCACTGATAAAGGACTTTGGCAAAGTCTCAGGGTACAAAGTAAATGTGCAAAAGACACTTGCATTCCTATACACCAACAACAAGCAGGCAGAGACCCAAATAAAAAATACAATCCCATTCACAATAGCCACGCCAAAAATATGAAATACCTCAGCAACTTTCTAGCCAGAGAAGTGAAAGACCTTTACAATGAGAACTACAAAACACTGCTCAAAGAAATCCAAGAAGACACAAACAAATGGAAAAATATTCCATGCTCACGGATAGGAAGAATCAACATTGTTAAGATGTCCATCCTACAAAAGGCAATCTACAGATTCAACGTAATACCCATTAAGTTACCAACATCATTCTTTTCAGACCTGGAAATGACAATACAGAATTCATATGGAAATATAAGTGACCACAAATAGCCAAAACAACCCTCAGCAAAAGAAACAAAGCAGAAGGTATCACACTTCCAGACTTCAAACTTTACTATAAGGCTACAGTAATCAAAAGAGTCTGGTATTGGTACAAGAACAGGCACATAGACCAGTGGAACAGGATAGAGATTCTGGAAGCAAAGCCTCAATTTCTTAACCAACTTATCTTTGACAAAGCCTCCAACAACAACCACCGGGAAAAGGAGAGCACCTATTCAGTAAATGGTGCTGGGAAAACTGGCTGATCACATGCAGAAGATTGAAACAGGACCCTTACCTATCACCACACACAAAAATTAACTCTAAATGGATTAAAGACCTAAATGTAAAACCTCAAACTATAAGAATCTTAGAAAACGCATGAGACACCCTTATGGAAATTGGAACTGGCAACCAATTCCTGAACAAAACCTGAAGTGCCCATACCATAAGAAATAAGATAGACAAGTGGGACCTCATCAAACTGACGAGCTTCTGCAAAGCAAAAGAAACCATCAAGAGAGCAGGGAGACAGTCCAGAGAATGGAAAAAAATATCTGCCAACCATATATCTGACAAAGGCCTAACATCTAAGATCTACAAGGAACTCAAATGCGCCAAAAGGAAAAAAACAAACAGCCCCATTAAAAAGCGGGCAAAAACACGTATGTTTATCGCAGCATTGTTCACAATAGCAAGAACCTGGAAGCAACCATGCTGTCCATCAAAAGAGGACTGGATTAAAAAAATGTGGTACATATACATGATGGAATATTACGCAGCCATAAAAAGGAACAAAATCATGAATTTCACAGCAACCTGGATGGAACTAGAGTCTATAATACTGAGTGACCTCTCACAAAAACAAAGGTCGAGTATCACATGTTCTCACTCATATAATGGACCTTGAACATCCAACCTAATACTATAAGAAAATGACTGACAGTAGTGGGAAACTATGGGGGGGGGAGATGGGATTAACGGTAGCAAATATCTGTCTGGGGATGGGGAAGCACCTCTTATCAATAGGGTGCCTGAATGAAACGTATTTGTATACCTAACCCTTAACTGTATCCCACAACATCATAATAAAAAATATTGATTATAAAAAAAAATAAAAAAATAAAAAGCGGGCAAAAGACATGAATAGACACTTCTCAAAAGAAGATATACGGGTAGCCAACAGACACATGAAAAAGTGCTCAGCCTCACTCATCAGAGAAATGCAAATCAAAACCACATCGAGATACCACATAACCCCAATAACAATGGCCATCAATAATAAAACAAACAACAGCAGATGCTGGCGAGGATGTGGAGAAAAAGGAATGCTTCTACACTGCTGGTAGGAATGCAAACTAGTGCAACCTCTTGGGAAGACAGTGTGACCATTCCTGAAAGGACTAAAAATTGACCTTCCATATGTCCCAGCAATTCCCCTATTGGGAATATACCCAGAGGAACTCAGATCATTCTACCAAAAAGATATCTGCACATGTATATTTGTTGCAGCTCTGTTCACAATAGCAAAAACATGAAACCAGCCATGCTGCCCATGGAAGCTGGACTGGATTTTTTAAATGTGGTACATCTACACAATGCAATATTACACAGCCATAAAGGATAAACATAGGACTTCACAGCAACTTGGATGGATTTAGAGTCGATCATACTCAGTGATCTATCACAGAAACAAAGAACAGAGTAC
>NW_007250859.1:39085-51368 GCF_000164805.1 Carlito syrichta
GGCGACAGAGTGAGACTCCAACTCAAAAAAAAAAAAAAAGAAAGAAAGAAAGGGATTGGCAGTAGTGGGAAACTGCCCAGAGTCGGGGATGCATGGGGGATTATCAGTTGAGGAAAACTGCTAGGGGAGGGAGGGCATACCTCATCAACAAGGGTATTTGCATAATCAATGTTTGTATACCTAACCCTGGACTATACTCCACATCTTTAAAATAAACTTTAAAAAAAATTAATAAATTAACAAATACATTTCCACCAGCAGCATATAAATAATGCGGTCTCTCCACATTCTGTCTAGAATTTGGCATTGTGTTTTTTATTTTAGTCATCCTGGTACGTTTGTGTTGGTTTCTCATTATGGTTTTAATTTTCATTTCTCTATTAGTTTATATTGTTGCATATCTTTTCATGTGCTTATTTGCTAAATATGTATATACTCTTTAGTGAAATTCCTTTTCATGTCTGTTGCCCATTTCCTAATTGGATTGTTTTTTACCACACAGTTATAAGTTTTTGTCTTTTAGGCGGTAGTCTTTAGTCAGATATGTGGTTTACAGGTACTCTTTGCCATTCTGTAGCTTGTGGGGGTTGTTTTGCAGAAGAAAATATAATGATAAAGGTGACGCTTGTGGCATAATTTTAGATAAAAGAGCAAATTTTAAAACAACATGTAAATATATTCTTTATGATATATAAATTGTATATAAAATATATATATTCCCTGTATCATACTGGGCTATACATGTTAAATACGGTTATATTTGAATGGGGTGATTACCTACATTAATTTTTTATGTTTGTTTACTTAAATTTCCTATAGTGATTATTAGATACTTTTAGAACAAGAACAAACAATTGAAATTATATCTAAGCATACATGTGTGTCCATAGGAAACTGCAAGGTCAATACTGATTCCCATAGAAGGTAGGCGAACAGTCAGGGAAGGAAGGCTTCCAGAAGAAAAAGGCATGAACTGAGGTGGTTTACAAAAGCCAGGAGGACATTTTCTTGTTACGATCTGTCCACAGAGACCCTGTGGCCCCAGATTTCCCCACTGATACTCTGCTTCTCCTGGCTTCAGAGAGAGAAATGCAACGTCTTGGCTGGATCCTTGAGAGGCCCGTCCTGTCCAAACTTAACCTAGAGGCCTCTGTGCCTATACTTTCTGCATTCCAAAGTGCCTTTCAAAGGATCCTTCCCCAGAAGACCCTGCAGAAGCTCGCAGTTCTATTTCACCCGAGGATGTGTGTGGAGGTGCTATGGATTTAATATTTGATCCCCTCAAAAAATCCATATGTTACATCCCAAATCTCCAAGATGATGATATTTGGAGGTGAGGCCTTTAGGAAGTCAATAGGTTTAGATAAGTTCATGAGGTTGTCACCCTTATATGATTAGTCCCATTATAAAAAGAAGACAGAAATATATTTCTCCCTCCATGCACACACACCTGGAAAAGACCATGAGAGCACACAAGGATAAACCAGGAAGGGAGCCCTTATCAAGAAATGATCTACTGGCACCTGGATTTGGTCTTCCCAGTCTCTGGCAGTGTGAAAAATAAGTGTCTGTTGTTGAAGCCACCCAGTGTATGGTATTTTCTTATAGCAGCCCAGACAAAAAACTAAGACATCAGGTGAAACGAGTGTCATCATATACAATGATGTGGAGAACAGGAATCAGAGTGAAAGGGCTTAGGTGGGCAGACAGCTTGCCACTAATTTGCCAGGGTACCTTTCCTGAGTTACCGCATCTCTGAGCTGAGTTGCCTGTCTATAAAATGGGGACAGTGACTCTCACATAGCTGTTGTAAAGGCAAAGTGGGTTATTTTTAATAAAATTAATGAGAAAAGGGCGGGGGAAAGGCTTTTTAGCCAGTAAAGACTTACAAATGTTAGCAATTAATCATTCCACTGAAATTCACCAGAAGGTGCAGCAGTCCACTCCTGTGAGATGACAAGGAATAAAAGGTAGAGCATAGGCCACGCCTACAAGGTCATACCCCTAGGGATCACGATGCCTGAGCAGAGGACAATAGAATAATATTTATAAAGATATGGCCAGGCATGGTGGCTCAACCTGTAATCCCAGCATTTTGGGAGGCCAAGGCGAGAGGATTGCCTGAGTCCAAGGTTTCAAGACCAGCCTGGGCAACTCGGTGAGACCTCATCTCTACAATAAATCACACACACACAAAAAAACTGGCCGGGTGTGGTGGCATGTGTCTGTAGTTCCAGCTACTTAGAAGGCTGAGGTGGAAGGATCACCTAAGCCCAGCAGGTCAAGGCTGTGGTGGCCATGAGCATGCCCCTGCACTCCAGCCTGGGCGACAGAGAGAGACTCCAACTCAATAAATAAATAAATAGATATGCTGGGTAGGAAGTTACATGCTTTTCTCATCACAAAGGAAATCTCCTAGAGAAGGTATACTCCAAGTCAGAATGAGTGGACTGATGAAGGGGAGTGGAGCAGAAGAAATGTTAACACCAAGCACCTACTATGTGTCAGGAACCACATTAGGTCTAATATAAGATCCTTCCAGGTAGGACCCGATGGCATTGACACAGCCTAGCTGGGGAGGTGAGCAGGGGAGAAGGGAGATTTGAGAAGGTCCCTTGTCTGCTCTTTTCATTCCCAACCCTTCCATGACCCTGCTCTCTGTTGACCACAGAGGCACCATGTCACCTGCTCAGCCTTAAATGTACTAGTTTTGCCTAGTTTCAGAAACCTCCAGTTAAGTTTTTTGTGATACTTTATACTCCAGGTTTCACCTGCCAAGCTGAGGAGGGTCTCAGACACAACTCTGGGGCTACAGAGGCATCAAGGTACAGGACCAGGAGCCGACTGCACGTCCTCCCACCCTGTCCCCAAGCACACACACCAGGAATCTAATTCCTTTTTGGAGGAACAGTGTAAGCGCTGCCAGATCATAGAGGGTAGCAACTTTAGGTCTGGCTCATGGCGAAGTGTTTAACTTGCAAGGTAGAAGGATCAGACAGGTTTCCAGGATGTCAGACAGGCCAGACAGTCAGTGTCCCTCAAAAAAATTAGCCATCTTAGGGAAGACTGTAGCCCTAAGGAGGGGGACCTGACTGAAGTTCAAAAACCTACTCACTTCCTGTGTTTCCGGAGAGGACAGGAATTTTGTGGAGAGGGAGAAGTCAACTCATTTTATAGCAAGGTCCCAGAAGGACAGAGTGAGGGTGGGAGATCCCTAAACTTTGAGCATGGCTCTCATAAGAAAAAGGCATCTCATTAGAAACTATAGGCTCAGCCAGGCGTGGTGGTTCATGCCTGTAATCCCAGCACTTTGGGAGGCTGAGGATAGAGGATTGCTTGAGCCCAGGGGTTCGAGACCAGCCTGGGCAACCTGGCAAGAACTCCTCTCTACAAAAAATTAGCTGGGCGTGGTGACGCATGCCTGTAGTTCCAGCTCCTTGGAAGGCTGAAGCGGAAGGATCACCTGAACCCAGCAAGTTGAGACTTCGGTGGCTGGGAGTGTGCCACTGCATTCCAGCCTGGGCAACAGAGTGAGACTCCAACAAAAAATTAAATTAAATTAAAAGGGCTCTGCCTGGGAAACACACTGCCTAGGTTTGAATCATGGCTCTATCACTTATCAGCTCAGGCAAGTGAATTAGCCTTGGGTCACTGTTTCCCTACCTCTACAAGAGATAGTAATTACCTGCCTTGATGTAAAAGAAGAGAAGGAAAAAGAGTTGCTGTGCTTGAAGCCTCAAAGGGCACCCGGTACACACAGCCAGCACCCCATGGCCTGCTATGATGGAAGACAATCGGGGCCAAGGCATACCTTTTATTCAAAGAGTGAAATAGTCAATATTGCAGGCTTTGTGTTCATACAGTCTCAGTAAAGACAGTGTCTCCTCCTCCTCCTGCTTTTTCTTCTCTTCCTTCTCTTTCTCCATCTCTTTCTTCCTGTCCTTCTCCTTCTCCTCCAGATGTGACTGGGGCAGAGCATTTTGTCAGACTTCATGTACAACATGGATCTGGTCTAGGAACTACTGTGGAAAAGTCTCTGGGCATGGTGGTACAGCAGCCATAGGAATAAAGAGTCAGAATAGGCGATCGCGGCCTGGCAGACCCGCTGTGAGCTCTTGCACTGAGCCCGGAGCCCACCTGCTGGTGTCATTGGCATCACAGTTTCATAGTCACACAAGACTGGAGGTTCTAAGGATACCAGGCAGTCTGTCCTTCACAGGCAGTGAAACATTCATACTACACCAAAGGGTAAACATTCATTCTCCTGACAATAATATACAAGACCAGCTTCCTGGCTGACTCATCACAAAAAATGATGACGGCAAGTTTGAGGAGGATCAACTCAGTGAAAGACTATGTTCCCCAGTGAGACTATGTTCCCCATAGTGAGAGACTATGGTCCCCTGCACTGTCATGATTGACTCCTTGGGGACTTGGAACTCTCTTCCCAAAAGACGCAATCTTCAACCAGCACCTGACATCGGGCTCTTGAGTCTGCTGCAAAAAGAATTCAAGGACAAGTCACAGAAAATAAAGGAAAAGTTACCTTTGATTTGAAAGTACCCACTTAAGGGAGTGTGGGTCA
Organism: Carlito syrichta; assembly: GCF_000164805.1. Classification (NCBI taxonomy): domain Eukaryota; kingdom Metazoa; phylum Chordata; class Mammalia; order Primates; family Tarsiidae; genus Carlito; species Carlito syrichta. The sequence goes on from NW_007250859.1 coordinate 43,671, forward strand.
TCTCCAAGAGGGAGATGCACTCAAGAGTAAGGAGTGCAGGTTCATATCTAGTTTTTTGTGTGTCCATTTAATGCCGGTTACAAGCCACAAGAAGTGGTGTCAGTTTCACGTCAGTTATAAATCAGGGAAGTTGTGTCCTTTTCTTGTCAGTTATGAGTCACAGGAAGTTTCTTAACCTCTGGTTCAGTAATTTTTCATTCCACTGTGTGCTTAAACAAGCTAGGCTACCTCAGCATTATTCCCCAAGCCACCATGTATCACTATAAATCCATCCGCCTCAGAACATTTTTCAACACAGCTCCAGGCAACTGACAGGAACAGCCATTGTGGGCAAATTTTTAAGTCTCTTAAGAATTAGGCCCGCCGGGCTCGGTGGCTCAGCCTGTAATCCCGCGCCTTTGGGAGGCTGAGGTGAGTGGATTGCCTGAGCCCGTGGGTTTGAGACCCGCCTGGGCAGCAAGACCTCATCTCTACAATAAATCAAAAAATCAGCCGGGCGTGGTAGCACGTGCCTGTAATTCCGGCTACTCGGAAGGCTGAGGCGGAAGGATCGCCGGAGCCCAGCAGGTCGAGGCTTTGCGGTGGCCGGGAGCGGCCACTGCACTCCAGTCTGGGCAACAGAGTTAGACTCCAACTCAAAAAAAAAAGAATTAGGCCTGGTGCTGCAAAGCGGGTCCAGCCATATCTACAAAGGTCACCATGTCTTGAAATTTTTTAATTTTGATGAGATCCAGTTTATCAGTTTTTCACAGTGTTAAAGAGATCTTGTTTATCTGTTTTTCCTTTTACAGATTATGCTATTGGCGTCAACTCTGAGAACTCTTTGCCTATCTCTAGACTCTAAACATTTTCAACTGTTTTCTTCTAAAATGTTTATAGTTTTATGTTTTACATTTAAGCCTATGATCTGAGTGTTTTTTGTACAAGATGTCAGAGTTGCGCTTTCTGCCTATTAATGGCCAATTACTTCGGCCCTACTTGAAAAAACTATTATTTTTCCATTGAATTAGTTTTCTCTGACTGCTGTGGCAAATTACTACAAATTTGGTGGGCATCAGACAACATCAATTTATTGCCATATTGTTCTAAAGGTCACAAGTCTGGAATGGCCCCATAAGGCTAAAGTCAAGCTGCCATCAGTGCTGCTGCTTGCTTTTTTTTTTTTGGAAGTTATAAGGGAATATTCGTTCTTTGCCTTTTCCACTTCTTGCGGCTGCCCACATGCCTTGGCTCATGGCTGCGCCACTCCAGTCTCTGCCTCCACCTCTACACCCCTCCTCTGACTCTGCTTCTGTCATTCCAGTATCTTCTCTGCCAACTCCGATCTTCTTGATTTCCTCGTTAAGGACCCTTGTGATGACATTGGGCACACCTGAATACATCCAAGATCATCTTCTCATCCTAAGACTCTTAATCACATCTGCAAAGTCCCTTTGCCAAGTAAAATAACCTAATCAGGGGCTCTGAGGACTAGGATGTGGATATTTTTGAGGAGGGCATTATTTAGACTCCCATAATTTTTTCTTTTTTTCTTTACCATTTCTCAAAATTCAGTTGGGCATATTTGTGTGGTCTGCTTCTGGATTCTCCATTCTGTTTCATTCACCCGTGTGTCTATCTGTTGCCAATTCTAGTCTGTCTTGATTACTGTGAGATTTGATACAAAACAGGCCACCCCTTTTCTTCTTTTCTGAAATTTTTGTATATCCTACTTCTTTGACTTCTGTATAAATTTTAGAATAATAGTGCCTGTATCTGCAAAAGAAAAAAAAATTCTGGTAGAATTTTGGTAAGAATTGTGTTAAAATCGACATGTAGATAGGAGAAATTGACATGTCTGGTTCTTTGTTGTTGCCATTGTTGTTTATTTAAATTTTAGTTTCAGGTGCACAAGTGCCTGCTTGTTACATGGGCACATTGTGTACTGGTGGATATTGGGCAACTGTTGTCCCCGTTCTACAAATAGTGAACAGTGCAGAGGATCTCAGTGGGATCCACAATTAGCAGATGAGGAAAGAGGTAAAGGAAATTTAGAACCCTCTACACAGCACTTATTTGGCAGTGCTTTTCCTATTACTACAAGTTGACTTGGAAATAGAATCCATATCTTAGAAATGGGAAAGTTCTAAGTTCACATAAAATCCAAATCTAGATGATGAAACCATAGACCACAGTAGATGATTCTCAAAGATTACGCAGTTAATTATTAATTATGCAATGTGCAAAACACGTCAGATCAACACAGGGTAAGATTGTGACATACGCCTCTGATCCAAACACATCCAGTCATTTTAGTATCCCTAACTCGACTACATAGACGCCACCAAGGTCCAACATGGAGTGCCCAAATCCAGAACTTGCGGCGCATTCCTGGCAGCATCATTTACCCCAAAGTTCCTCCAATCACAAAACCAGGATGGTACTTCCTCTTCTCCAGGGTATGATCAGATAAGTGGTCTGAGGATTGGGCCTCTGAAGTGATGATGAGAGACAACCTCACAGAATTGGAGGCATTTCATCAAGCACCTTAGGTCAATAATGAATAGTATGGACAGTCCTCTGAAGATGTGAAAAACAACAGATGATTCATTTTCATAAAATAGAAAAAAGTCTGCTAACATGACCAAGTGCATGTATTAGGAAGCAGACATGACCAAAGACCCATTAGAACAAAGTAGGTAACAGCCACATTGGGGAAACAGAACTTACTCGGAAATAAGAAAGCTCAAACACTCTAATCAAATAGTAACAAGTACTTATTTTAACCTTTTTGGGACTAAAAACCCCTTAGGTGACATCCAGGAGAGATTGTAACACTGAGTCCTCAGCCAATGAAGATCTGGGGGAGGGATACACGCACCAGGAATAAATTGCTTGCTGTAACTGCTCTGGGTTTACCAGCACACCAGACACCAAATCTGGTAAGACCATCATTAAAGACCCACTTCTGCTGCACTTCACATCTCTGTGTCCATCCTTTTGGACAGGTGAGTTCATTTCTCACAAAGGTACCACAAAACCTCATAGAGAACCAGCCTTAGAATAGAGTGAAGAAAAAACCAGCAGAAAAAAACAGGAAACCACTGAGGATTAACTACATAAGTAGCCTGCATGCAGGTAAAGTTTAGACTTCTACCTGGTCCTCATTCCCCCGGGTAGTGGACTAGGTACTCTTTGTTTTGTCACATGCCCCCTAACAGTACCCAGAGACTGCCAATCCCACCCTTGTGCTAATGTGTCTAGTGTTCAGGACCCACTTATAAGTAAGTACATATGGTATTCAGTTCTTTGTTTCTGTGATAGTTCACTTAGAGAAAGTTGAAAACCAACATAAAGAAATAAAAAGAAAACTATTGAGGACACGACTTTTAACATTTCTGAAGAGATAGATAATTTTTAAAAAAGAACTTCTGGAAATGAAAGACTAATTTAGAGAATCACAAAATGCCGTGGGAAGTTTTAACAACAGATTAGACCAAGTAGAAGAAAGAATTTCAAAACTTAAAGAAAAGACTTCAGAATTAACCCAATGAGGCAAAAATTTTTTAAAAACTAAAACTTATGAACAAAGACTCTGAGACACATGGGGTTATACAAAATGTCCAAACCAAGAATCAAGAGAATTCACATGAATTTTAAATGACTAACGGGGCTAGAATTCACATGAATTCTAAATGAAAGAAATCACATGACTAACGGGGCTAGAGTGACAAACAGTAATCTGAAGGAGCCCTAGACATAAAAAGCAAAGGTTTGGAAAACATATTTGAGGGAATAATTAAGGAAAATTTTCCTACTCTTGCCAGAGATTTAGACATCCAGATAGATACAAGATGCTTAAAGAACTCCTGGGAGATTCATTGCAAAAAGAACATCAATAAGGCATATACTCATCAGGCTATCTAAAATCAATGTAAAGGAGAAAATTCTAAGTGCAGTGAGACAAAACCATCAAATAACTTATAAAAGCAACCTATCAGACTAGTTGTAAACTTCTCAGCAGAAAACTTACAAGTGAGAAGACTGGGGTTCTACCTTGAGTCTTCTCAAACATAATGACGGTCAGTCAAAAATTTTGTATCCTGCAAAAGTTTCTTAAGTGAAGAATATGTAAAGTCTTTCCCAGATAAGCAAAGGCTGAGAGAACTTGTCAGCACTAGACCATCTGTACAAAAAATACTTGAGAATTTTAAATATTAAAACAGAAGATCAAAAAGGACCAATAGAAAAACATTTGAGAGTACAAAACTCACAAGGTCTATAAAATAGTAACATAATGGAAAAGGAAAGCAACTAAGTAACAATCAACAGGTGACTGGAGCAATAACTCATATATCAATATAACTTGGGATATAAATGGTCTAAATGACCCACTTAAAAGATATATTGGCAAAATGGGTAGAAAAGCACAATCCAAATATCTACTGTCTTTGTGAAACCCATTTAACTCACAAATATCCTTATAGATTAATGATTAGGTGGAAACATATTTCATGCAAATGGAGGCCAAAAGTGGGAAGGAGTAGCTATTCCTATATAGTATAAAACATACTTTATATCAACAACAGTATAAAAAGAGAAAAAAGGTAACAATCAATTCAACAAGAAGATATAACAATCCTAAATACATATGCACCTAACACTAGAGCTCTGGGCTTTATAAAACAAATACTACCAGAACTAAGGAAATAGATAGACATCAGTACAATAATAACAGGAGCCTTCAACACTCCACTGAGAGCAATGGAAAGATCACTGAGGTAGAAAATCCACATCAAGAGCAGGCTTTAGTCCAAGAATACAAGGATGGTTCAACATTCACAAATCAATAAATGTGATTCTTCACAAACAAAATTCAAAACCAAAGTCATATTATCATCTCAATCTATGCAGAAAATCCAACATCTTTTCATGACAAAATCCTCAACAAAGTAGGCATAGAAGGAACATACAGCAAAATAATAAAAGCCACATATGATGCAGACTTAGGGAGAAACAGTGAAATCTATGCCTGGCAATACAAATACAATCTTATTAACTGGCAAATGCATCTGTGTATACATGCTTCATAAACATGAGATGCTGTCCTTCTGATAACTTCCATATGAAATACATACCGATAGCTAACATACAATTATTTAGGAGAATATATTGCCCTGCAATGAAATGTCTTTAAAATATTATACTTTGTGACATTCTTTTTTTTTTAATTTTAAAGATGTAAGGTATAATTCAGGATTAGGTATACAAGTAGACAACGTATAGGTAAAGTTTGGGCCTTCCTTTGGTCCCCACTTTTATGATATTCTATTTACATTTCTAGAAAGTTGGCTTAGGGAAAAAATACTTGGGTCAGAATGGGAAAGAGTGGAGTTCCACATCCATCGATTGGAGAGGGTCACAAAAGACCATTCCTCCCATAGAAACATCAAGAAAACACTGTATAAACATTACCACACTGATCTAACAGAGTTGAGGCAGCAACCCAACTCCAGAAGAGGATAGATTTTTTTCTGGATAAGCCATTTTCATCCTTAGTGAATAAGAAGAAATCACATTCATTTTAAATGACTAAGTCGGTTAGAGTGACAAACAGTAATCTGAAGGAACCCTAGACATAAACTATTCTTCACTGCCAGTCAATTTTCCCCCACCAGACATTTATCCCACACACAGCAGGGTATGGCACACTGAGGGGTGGGCTGGAAGGAGATCTCCCATGGTGTAAAAGCTAGAGGCTGAGCTGGAAAGCAAAGAAAGAGTTTGTAATCTCAGATGCTTAGATTTCAAGCCCAGTTGAAGAAAATGACCTGATTCTTCTCTCATGACAATGGAATGAATGATTACCTGAAACGAATTAAAACTGATACTAACCCACAAAGAAGTATAAATCACATTTAGCAAAAGTGTAGCCTTTCATTCTGTCTAATACAGGAAAGGACATGACAAATATTAAATCGTTGCTTTATACAGGATCTCTAGCATGCAGTATAATTTATGAGGCATGATAGGAATCAGGAAAATGTAACATCTAATCAAATAAGAATCAGTCAGAAGAAACTGACCCACAAAATGTTGAAATAAGCAGAAAATTGTCTATCACAAGTGTGTTAAAGAATACAGAGAAGGAAATGAAGATAATAAATTAAATAATAGAAAAATCAAAAGTAAAATAAACTACAAAAGACCAAATGGACATTTTGGAATTTAAGGTTGCAATATCTTAAGGGAAGAATGTATTGGATGGACAGAAGAATAGATTAATTCTAGTAGGAAAAAAGTATCAATTAAAAATTATACAAATTTCAGCTGGGAGAGAAAAAATGAACAAAATTAAACAGAAAAAAGATATTTAATCCCACTGCTTTGTGCTGATGGGCATGATTAGAAGTGGGATAGGTCTCCTAGACACATTAATCCAGTGTGTCACTCTGTATCTTTTAAATGGGGCACTTAAGCAATTGACATTCAAAGTTACTATAGATACATGAGAATTTGTACCTGTCATAGTAGTGTTAAAAGATTTATATAGTCTGTAAGTCTTGTGCTTACAGCATACGTTTGTGTTACATAGTATTGTATTGTTCTTTTGTTTCCATGTTTAGAACTCCCATAAGCACCTTTTGTAGAACCAGTCTTGAGGCGACTAATTCCCTTAGTGCTTGCTTGTCTGGGAAGAAGTTTAGTTCTCCTTCACTTATGAAGTTTACTTTGACAGAACAAAAATTATTAGCTGGCATTGTTTTCCATAAGAATGATAAAACTAGGCCCCCAATCTTACTGACTTGTCAGGTTTCTGCTGAGAGGACCGCCATCATTCTGGTGGGTCTCTCTTGGTGGGTGGTCTGACCCTTCTTGCTAGCTGCCACTAAGATTTTTTGCTTTTGCATTGACCTTGGATAGTCTGATGACTATGTGCCTTGGGGATGGCCGTTTCATACAGTATCTTACAGGAGTTCTCCAAATTTCTAGTATATGTGTGTCACCCTCTTGAGCAAGATAAGGGAAGTTTAGTGAGATTATGTATGCAAATACTTTCTCCAGAATGTTCTAACACACTTTCTCAGGAATGCTGATGAGACATTGGTTTGTTTTTCTCTACAAAAATCTCAACTTCTTAAAGGCTCCGTTCCTTTTTTTAAATTATTTTTATTTTTTTCCTTTTTGCTATCTGATTGCACTTAAAAATGAACGCTGATAGCAGTGGCTGTGCTGCAGTTAAGCTTTCAGAGAACCACCGGGCCTAGTGGCATCGTTAAGAATGATGCAAGGCCTCCCTCTTGCTCCTAGGAGGGCAGAGGCCAGCAATCCTCACCTGGAGAGGAGTATCAGAGATGAGAGAGGCTGAGGGGTACAAGACAGCCTGCTACTCCTACTTAGTAAGGCTGCAAAGTATGCATTAAAAAGCACACACAGACTGGGCATGGTGGCTCATACCTATAATCCCAGCATTTTGGGAGGCCAAGGTGAGAGGATGTTAATTACAGGTTTGAGACCAGCCGGGGCAACTTGGTGAGACCTCATCTCTACAATAAATCAAAAAATAAGCCGAGCATGGTAGTGCATGCCTGTGGTTTCAGCTACTTGGAAGGCTGAGGTGGAAGGATTGCCTGAGCCGAGCAGGTCAAGGCTGCAATGGCTGTGAGTGTACCACTGCCCTCCAGCCTGAGTGACAGAGTGAGACTTCTACTCAAAAAA
>NW_007250859.1:51388-81302 GCF_000164805.1 Carlito syrichta
AAAAAAAAAAAAAAAAAAATAGTGGCCACTGAGGAAACCTGGGGATCTTTTACAATACCATGCATCAGCTTACTATCACCCCAGTAATTCCCAGGTGAATATATTAGAGTGCTTCAAACAAAGTTATTTTCTTAATTAACAAAGGTGCCAACTATTTGTCCCTAGCCACCCATACTGAAGCTCATTCTTCTAAGACTTGCTCCCCAGGGGAGTTACTGGCATTCCAAAGATTGAAATGTCTCACATAGCCTTTCAATGCTTAACTAAATGCAAACATTGCTTGTTTAAAACTGGGCAAACTGGACTGGATTACAAAAATGTGGTACATATACACAATGGAATATTATGCAGCCATAAAGAAGGACAAACATATGGACTTCGCAGCAACCTGGATGGATTTAGAGTCGATCATACTCAGTGATCTATTACAGAAACAAAGAACAGAGTACCATATGTTCTCACTCATAAGAGGACCTTGAACAATAATAATACTATAAGAAAGGGATTGGCAGTAGTGGGAAACTGTCAGGGGAGGTGGGGTGGGATTGGCAGTTGAGGAAAACTGCTAGGGGAGGGAGGGGCATACCTCATTAACAAGGGTACCTGCATAATCAGTGTTTGTATACCTAACCCTGAATTGTAACCCATGTCTTTATAATTTAAAAAAGCACAACATAAGTCGGGCTCAGTGGCTCAGCCTGTAATCCTGCACCTTGGGAGGCTGAGGTGAGTGGATTGCCTGAGCCCGCCGGTTCAAGACCCACCTGGGCAACTTGGCGAGACCTCATCTCCACAATAAATCAAAAAATTAACCGGGCGTGGTAGCACGCACCTGTAGTTCCAGCTACTTGGAAGGCTGAGGCGGAAGGATCACTTGAGCCCAGCAGGTCGAGGCTGCGGTGGCCGGGAGTGGCCACTGCACTCCAGCCTGGGCGACAACTCAAAAACTTTGTTTTTGTTTTTTGAGACTCCAACTCAAAAAACAAAAACAAAAAACACAACATAGAAAATAAATAAATAAATAAAACTGGGTAAAAAAATAAATAGTCTTGTCTTAATCAAAAGTTACTTAAAGGTTAACTCAACCTATGAATTTTTAAAAGTCACCTATAAAATAAGCACCAAAAAAAGTAGAAAACAAAAAGTAGTACAGAAAGATGTAAAGAAAGTTACTAATATAATGATATATTTTTGGTAAGGAAGGTTATAAAGAAAGAGAGTAATTTTGTATTTAAAAAAAAGATTATTGTAGCCAGGTGCAGTGGCTCATACCTATGATCTCAGCATTTTGGGAGGCGGAGGCGAGTCTGAGAAACTTGACAAGACCTTATCTCTACAATAAATAAATTTTAAAAAATCAACCAGGCATGGTGGCACATGCCTGTGGTTCCAGTTACTTGGAAGGTTAAAGTGAAAGGATCACCTGAGTCCAGTAAGTCAAGGCTGCAGCATGTCACTGCACTACAGCCTGGGTGACAGAGTGAGACTCAAAAAAAAACAAACAAACTTTAACTCATACCTTTTATTCACATAACCTTAGTAATCTTCAATGAGTAACTGCAGTTTTAAAGTGGGTAAGATGAAATGCCTTCAGAACTTAAATATTTTGTCTAAGTCTATTAGTCCATTGGTCAAATACTACTTCTGCTAGATGTTCTAAAATATAAAACTTTGCTTCTGTAACACTTTTTATACTTATGTTATCTGTAAACTCATATTTAGACTCAAGCTGTTAAAACATAAAGCCAGGCCCCATTGTTCTAAACTCTGCTTCTGAAACATAATTATAATTGCTTGCCTGCTAGGTTTTTACAAAAAATAAATCACTAAAAGTTAAAAATTGTAACTGGTGTGTAATTAAATCTATCAAATGTAAGACACACAACTTTACATGCAAGAATAAAGGAAATATAAATAATAGGTAAGTTAATATACTCAGAAAGTCTGCAAAAAGATAGTAAACATTTTATCCTAAGGTAAAATAAGAAAAAAAACTAAAGATTTAAACAAACTATTAAAGATTTATGGCAAATTAAACATAGATAGGGTCAAGTAAGCTAAAATCTAAAGACTACAATTTATTTTTCTATAAATTAAGCATACTGATTCCTGGCCATAATCTAGGCCCTTATGTCAAAGCAGCAGTGGTTTTTTGTTTTCATTTTTGTTTTTGAGTTGGAGTCTCTGTCACCCAAGCTGGAGTGCAATGGCACGCTCATGGCCTCCGCAGCCTCAGCCTGCTGGACTCAGACGATCCTTCAGCTTCAGCCTTCCAAGTAGCTGAAACTACAGGGATGCACTACCATGCCCGGCTTATTTTTTTATTTATTGTAGAGATGAGGTTTCACCAAGTTTCCCAGGCTGGTCTCGAACCCCTGAGCTCAGGCAATCCTCTTGCCTCGGCCTCCCAAAGTGCCAGGATTACAGGCTTGAGTCACTGCACCTGGCCTTTTTTTTTTTTTAAGCACTAATTTGTTATATAGTAAAAAGTATATGTTATAATAAGTTTATAAAAATCTGTAAAAAAAAAAAAACGAACCAAAATTAAATAAATTTGATTATAAAGTTTTATTAAAATTAGCTTTGATATTACTTATGTTATTGTCCGAGTAACGCTCGTCTGCTCCCCTTGATTCCAATAAATCAAAGGGGCCAGGGAACTGGTAGAAAGAAGTTTATTTCTGAGTTCAAATCCCGGGAGCAGAGCCAGACTCGAAGTCTTTCTAAAATGGTTCTGCTCACCCTCCAGGTTTTTACGGTTCACTTTTATAAGTCCAGAGTTGTTAGTACCTATACATTAATCACGTGATCAGCAGAACATTGTATAGAACTTGAGTTTCAGCCACATTTATCGATAGTGACATTTTTCGGTCCAGATTTCCTGGTGCCAGCTATCAGAGGTATCTCATAGCTTTTATCAGTAGGGCCCCAGCAGAAGTGTCAGTCAAGCTTACCATAGAGAAAAGGGTCTAAGACATCTTGCATTACACAAAAGTTATACAGATCACAAAACTTACAATTACATGGATACACAAATTATACAAATCACAAGGCTTACAATTCCATTGATACTATATTATTCAAACTCAGAAAAAGAGAGTAAAAGGAGATTTGCATCCTTCACTTGATTGCGTGTAGACTACAGGGAAATCAAGGATTCTCTGAAGCTACTTACCGGGAGTGCATAGGAGACAAGGAGAAGTCTACCTTTTATCAGCTTTCAGGAATATACAGGAACGCTTGCAACCTTGCCATGGCCTTCTCTAGGGGGTTGTGACAATATGGACAGACATTAACAGGTCTCTGTATCATTAATAGCCTCACGAAAGGATACAATTTGCTATTCTCTTTTAAATAAAAACAACAACAAAATAAGGTTTTTGTTTATTTTTAAAGTAAACTACAACAAAAGATGGGGAGAGAAGGTACAAATTCAGTTGCCCTACCTACTGTTCTTTGTACTGCCTAAGGAAATGGACTTCCTCTGTCAAAGAGTAAGGTTTTTGCTTTTCAAAATCTCTAAATTAAAGATTTGGCTAAATATATAGGTATTTTGTGGTAACCTGTAATCCTGTGTTATAATTTCATGCTTTGAACTCTTCAATATTTAAAACACTTTTCAACATGAAAATGTCAGGTTCAGGCCAGGCTTGGTAGCTCAGCCTGTAATCCCAGCACTTTGGGAGGCTGAGGCAAGTGGACTGCCTGAGCCTGCGGGTTTGAGACCCCCCCAGGCAACTTGGCAAGACCTGGTTTCTACAATAAAGCAAAAAAATTAGCCAGGCGTGGTAGCACGCACCTGTAGTTCCGGCTACGTGGAAGGTTGAGGCGGAAGGATCGCCAGAGTTCAGCAGGTCGAGGCTGCTGTGGCCGGGTGCATGCCACTGCACTCCAGCCTAGGCGACAGAGTGAGACTCCGACTCAAAAAAAAAAAGAAGAAAACGTCAGGTTCTCAATCAGTCTCTCTAATCCTTTTACATTTTTTGGTATTAAGTTTTCCTGAAGTCCTAGGAGGCACTTAACACATTTGGTAAGCTAAACGCATACAGAAAGCATTGTCAAGTATAGAAAAAATGTTTAACTTTTCTAAGGTTATATCTATGTTACATGTGTTCCAAAATCACATAATGTTGACATGCTCAACTCTGTAATATCAACCACCTAAACAGAATTAATATCAGGTCATGAAGTAAAAACTACAGCGACAGTTAGAAATTATGAATATTTTGCTTCTAAGTTTGTTTTTTGAGGGTTTTTTGTTTTGTTTTGTTTGCTTTTTGACATAAAAATATACTTATTTTATTTACTTATTGCTGGAAGGGTATTAGGAAAGGAAGTTTGTTTACATTTACAATTACTTTCCTGTCAGACTCTTGGGAAGGAGGGGAAGCTATCCTAATCAACATATCACTGCTTGAGAAGACAAGAAGTTATTTGAAAGACCAAAACCAGCTTCATTTTCCAGAAATCACACCTCCCTCTACCCCTTTCTCCTCTACTGATTCCCTAATAGCTCAGGGCTGGTGAGGAGTGCCTGGTGGTCAGAATTGTTTTATATATAGCATCTATTTTAAAACTCAAAAATGGTATCTGAGATCTTTTGCAAGCTTTGCCAACCCAGGCTGTCATCCACAATTATTGTTTAACTTTAATCTGTTTCTTTTATTTTTCCTTTCTTTTTTTTTTTTTTTTTGAATTGGACTCTCACTCTGTTGCCCACACTGGAGTACAGTGGCATGCTCACAGCCACCACAGCCTCTACCTGCTGGGCTCAGGTGATCCTTCCTCCTCAGCCTTCCAAGTAGCTAGAATTACAGGCAAGCGCCACCACGCCTGGATAATATTTTTATTTATTGCAGAGTTGAGGTCTCGCCAAATTGCCCAGACTGGGTCTTGATCCTGTGGGCTCAAGCAATGCTCTCGCTTCAGTCTCCCAAAGTGCTGGGATTATAGGAGTGAGCCACCACACCTGGCCAGCTTTAATACCTTTCTAGAAGTGGTTTATAATAAGCTATGGGACTCTGGCAAATGGTTTTCAGTATAAATTGCTAACGACCTTAAAATCTTCTCTCAAGACTTATTAAAAACTTGTGTGCAGCCAGGTGCAATAGCTCGTGCCTGTAATCCCAGTACTTTGGGAGGCAGAGGTGAGAGGATTGCTTGAGCTCACGGATTAGAGACCAGCCTGAGCAACGTGGTGAGACCTCGTCTCTACAATAAATCATAAAATTAACCAGGCATGGTGGCGCCCACCTGTGGTTCCAGGTACTTGGAAGGCTGAGGCGGAAGGATTGCCTGAACCCAGCAGGTCGAAGCTGTAGTGGCCGTGAGCATGCCACTGCACTCCAGCCTGGGCGACAGTGAGACTCCAACTCAAAAAAAAAATGTGCTCCTGAGTTTTGTTAATCCAGCATAGAATTGCTAACAGAACAAGCGTTAATTATACAAACTAAATTAATAGAAACTAAATAATTGTGTAACCTTTTCGTTTAAAGTGTTACTAATTATTTTTGTTATATTTTTCAGAGTTAACAGAAAAACCTTTTTCTTGGAGCAATTTATAGTTTTTCACAAATAAGTAAATTATGCTCTTGTAAGCAGAATGTAAAACATATATCTTTCTCTCTACCCAATTTCTCTAAAATTTAGAAACTGTTTGTAAATATCAATTTATAACAGTATGATTGTTTGCATAAGTTCAATAGGAATCTGTTTTCTTTTGTAGCAAAATGTGACTGGAAATACTAGTTATTTTACCAGAGCTTTGACTGGGATAATATTTCAAAACCAACTGCTTTAAGAAATTAAGATGAAAGTCTAATCTAATCTGAAATCCCTTATTTAAAAAAAAAAAAATCTCCAACAAAGCCAGTTTTTAAAAAGCCTATATAAGTCAGATGGGTGGCTCATGCCTGTCATCCCAGCACTTTGGGAGGCAGAGGCAAGAGGATTGCCTGAGCCCAGGGGTTCAAGACCAACCTGAGCAACATGGTAAGACTGCGTCTCTACAATGAATCAAAAATTGGCCAGGGATGATGGCAGGCACCTGTAGTTCCAGCTACTTGGAAGGCTGAGGCGAAAGGATCACCTAAGCCCAGCACGTTGAGGCTACAGTGGCTGTGAGTGTGCCACTGTACTCCAGCCAGGTCAAAAGAGTGAGACTCTGACTCAGGGGGAAAAAAAACCTATATGGCAAATAATCTTGTTGCATTTTATGTAAATAAAATATATTAAGTCTAAAACTTCTTTGCTAGTAAACTGGTCCTACTATAATTTGTCTTTAATAGAAATGAAAAACTAGAAAAAATTATGTTTCAAAAAAGCTATAGCACACCTGTTTTGAATTCTTTTGTTGATTGTTTTTAAGTTGTATTAAGTTAAGTTAAATTACATTATGAAGTCTTTCCTGGGTACAAGTCTTCAAACTAGTGTCAATTTTTTCTTCAAATGGTATGAGGTTCACTTAAGAGCCTGGCTCAAATAACAGGCCAGAAAAATCTGCCAGGTTGCCAGAAGTCTATAGATACAACAGAGACTTTAAAAGTCAGTTTGTAAACCATTCCAGACATTAAACATTTTCTTCTGTCTCCATAGAAGTGTTTTGTTTTTTGTTTTTTGTTTTTGAGTTGGAGTCTCACTCTGTCGCCCAGGCTGGAATGCAGTGGCACATTCACAGCCACCACAGCCTCAACCTGCTGGACTCAGGCTATCCTTCCACCTCAGCCTTCCAAGTAGCTGGAACTACAGACACACGCCACCACATCCGGCTAATTTTTGGATTTATTGTGGAGACGAGGTCTCACCATGTTGCCCACGCTGGTCTCGAATCTGCAGGCTGAGGCAATCCTCTCGCCTCAATCTCCCAAAATGCTGGGATTATAGGTTGAGTCACCACGCCTGGCCAGAAATGTCTTTTATAAAAGATCTGTTTATCAAGGTTATCTGTAGAAAAGCAGCCTGCCCACAATACCACCTTTAAAAATGAAATGCACCTGTTTAATGGGTCTGGTCCAGGTGAAACACTTTCTTCTGAGGTTTCTTTGTTCACTCAGCCTCTAATTATAATAAAGTCACAAAAAAAGCTTATCATTTAAATTATGCCAGTAGCCACAGGCCTTGTAACCCTTGTACAAAAGATAAGCAACCAACGGCTAAGCTGTCAATATGTATATTCAGCTTCACTTAATTTATCTACTTACTGAACAAGAAGGGATTTGCTTAAGTTATTTCTTTTATCAGGCCTATTATAATGGTTATAATCCTGCTAATTATTGACCCATGTATTTTTAACTGCCTAATTAAATTTGTTTCTTCCAGAATCAGCAATTCCACACCTGCACAATGACCATGCAAGAATTCAAACCAGTGCCTGTAATTCACACCGCCAATAAAACCAACCTGGACGTTTTCAGACCAGTTAGGGTGAGATTTTTTTTTTTTTTTTTTTGTAGGACTCTTACTTTATTGCCCAGGCTGGAGTGCAGTGGCACGCTCAGGGCCACCGAAGCCTCGACCTGCTGGGCTCAGGCGATCCTTCCACCTCAGCCTTCCAAGTAGCTGGAACTACAGGCACGTGCCACCATGCCCTGCTCATGTTTTTTATTTATAGTACAGACACGGTCTCGCCAAGATGCCCAGGCTAATCTCAAACCCTTGAACTCAGGCAATCCTCTTGCCTCTGCCTCCCAAAGTGCTAGAATTACAGGCTTGAGCCACTGCGCCCAGCCTGGTAAATTTCTTATAGGCAGTTTTTAGTTTTTAGTAAGGAAGCCTCTAGATATCTTGTCTACAGGTCAAACCACCCTGCAGGCTGGAATGTGGATTCAATGTGGACTCCCAATCCACCCTCACCCCTTCAGCTCACCAAAGGAAAACCTCATCAAAAGCTATAGAATTGTTAATCAGATCACCTTTTAGCTTATAGTCACCAAGTCTAGCAAGTCAGTCTATCAAAGCCAAATGCCTCTTCTGGAAATGCCCACCCCCTTACCTATCAGAACTACAGAGATAGTAATCAAGGTTTTAGTGAAGAGGAAAAGCATGGAGACTGAGGCACAAAAAGGGTAATTTATTTGTTCTATGACACAGAATGAGTTAACCATCTAGCCTTACCGGCCTTAAATCATAAAATGCCTAGACCAGGGCACTCTAACTCCCTGGAGCACGTTACTCTTGAAAAACAAATTGCAGCCAGGCTCGGTGGCTCAGCCTGTAATCCCGCACCTTTGGGAGGCTGAGGTGAGTGGATTGCCTGAGTCCGCGGGTTCGAGACCCGCCTGGGCAGCGAGACCTCATCTCTACAATAAATCAAAAAATCAGCCGGGCGTGGTAGCACATGCCTGTAATTCTGGCTGCTTGAAAGGCTGAGGCGGAAGGATTGCCGGAGCCCAGCAGGTCGAGGCTGCGGTGGCCGGGAGCGGCCACTGCACTCCAGTCTGGGCGACAGGGTGACACTCCAACTCAAAAAAAAAAAAAAGAAAAAGAAAAACAAATTGCAAATATTGTCTGACAGTAAAATAGCTTGTTTAACATAATGTAAAATTTATAATAGCTTGTTTAACATAAGTAACTCTACTTTGTAACAGATTTTCCATATTAGCTGTTTTAGCTGCTTTAACCTAAAAATGACTCCTTACATAACTTTCTTGTAATCATAAGTTGTAACCTTCCCATAACTAGCCTACACCCTTGTTTCCTTGAAACATTGGAAACTCCCCAACCATAAGTTCTGCATTTATTTGTATATGCTTGCACATTTTGCTTTCCTCATGATTTTAATGTTCTTTATGCTTGTGCCCCATGCTATGTAGCCTAATGTACCTTATGTTTGTACCCCATGCTATGTAGCCCATTCAGCAGATTTTGGCCTTTATAAAACTTCTCCCTAGCCGGGCTCGGTGGTTCAGCTTGTAATCTCACGCCTTTGGAGGCTGAGGTGAGTGGATTGCCTGAGCCCGCGGGTTCGAGACCTGCCTGGGCAGGGGAGACCTCATCTCTACAATAAACCAAAAAATTAGCCAGGCGTGGTAGCGCGCGCCTGTAATTCCAGCTACTCGGAAGGCTGAGGCAGAAGGATCGCCGGAGCCCAGCAGGTCGAGGCTGCCGTGGCCGGGAACAGCCACATGCACTCCAGTCTGGGCGACAGAGTGAGACCCCAACTCAAAAAAAAACAAAAAACTTCTCCCTGCTTCATTCGGGGCCAAGAGTTTTTGGAGGCATCAGACCCCTCTCGGTTGCCAGCTGATTAAAAGATTCATAATCTGACCCTCTGTGTGTTGATGACTTCTGCCTTGCACTCCGGTCACAACAACAGAGCTGATATCACTGAAAATCTAGCTCATTCTCTTTAGAACAAATATGAGGATGTCTTCAAAACTCATTTTCCTTATTTTCGAAAAGCCTTCAACTTCCCCTCAAGATGAGAAACTGATAAGCATTTCCTTCTTCTGCTATGTTTTTTCCATTGAATTTCACATATGCTTGAAGAAAGGAAAGTGCATTTTTCATTTTTACTACATTTTTCCAGAACTCAGAGATATAGTGTAACATAAGGAGTTAGAGTTTAGTTTTTAGAATTGGTCAAATCTTTCTCTTTATCAAATTAAGTTCTGTGACTACACCTAAGTTGTTGGACATTTTGGTATCTCATTTTTGTTACTAGCAAAATGTAAACAACACATTTACATTACTTTATTTTATACATCTAAAATGAGATCACATATGAAATACTCTTTACACAAAGATTACCACATGTTTCAGTACTCAATAGCGAGTGGTTTTGTTACTGTTATGATGATAATTATTGCATTCACAATAGTTTGGGATCTTAATAAAGGTCATAATTTTACTACATAACAGAGACAAATTTCAAACTCAGATCAGTCTGAATGCCGTCTGAAATATTATATGGCCTCTCCCAGCATGCAATGTAGTTCTTATTACACAAAATCCACTGGTCAAATGTATACATTCTCACATTCATGTAAACAAATGAAAGGGAAATTGAAGTTTCAGGTGCTCCTGACCATCTTCCCTATGGCACAACTGCTCTTTTTTCCCCCCCTCTTTTGTTTTATCTTTCTTTTCCTTTTTTTTTTTTTTTTTTTTGAGTTGGAGTCTCATTCTGTCACCCAGGTTGTAGTGCAGTGGTACGCTCACAGCCACTGCAGCCTTGACCTGTTGTGCTCTGGCAATTCTTCTGCCTCAGCATTCCAAGTAGCCAGAACTACAGGTGCACGCTACCACTCCCAACTAATTTTTTATCTGTTGTAGAGATGAGGTCTCACCAAGTTGCCCAGGCTGGTCTCAAACCCACCTGCTTAGGAAATCTACTCACCTAAGCCTCCCAGAGTTCTGGGATTACAGGCTGAACCACTGAGCCCAGCATTTTTTTTCTTTCTTTTTAATTTAGAGGCAAGGTCTCACCAAGTTACCCAGTCTGGTCTTGAACTCCTGGGCTTAGGCAACCCTCTCGCCTTGGCCTCCCAAAGTGCTGGCATTACAGGCTTGAGCTACCATGCCCGGCCTTCACGACTTCCCTTGTAATTCATTTCATCGTTCTGATGCACATAGATCATGCCTGATAGGACGGACTGAGAGCGGGAAGCCATTTTTTTATCTTGTTCTTAAACCCTGATACCATGATGAGAAAGTGGAAGCTATGTCTTGGAGAAATCCATTTTTTATCTTGTTCCTAAACCCTAACACAATGATGAGAAAATAGAGGCTATGTCTGGGAGAAATACATGCTCTAGGTAAAGATTAATTTTGCCGACTTTGTCTTTTCAGAAACACAAACTCCTTAAGCATGACTGGTACCGGCCGATTGTAATTTGCCTTTTTAGAAACTCAAATTTCTCAAACATGACCAGTATTGACCCATTGTATACTCAGTGCCTGGTGACCAGGACCTCCACTCAGGGTCTCCAAGACATTCACAAGTGGTCAACAAGAAAGTCACAGCAGTCATGTCTACCTGGTTGCAACATCTCCAGGAGAAAGGATTTAAGCCAGGGCTTGGGGGGCGGCTACGGGGCCACACTCATCTAAAGTGTAGACCAGCTTCCTGTCTGTGGGACATGAACCTTTCTTAAATAAATCTTTTCTTCTTTTATCTCTTTGTGTGTTGCAAATCTTTGCATTACTCAGATCTCTGTTTACCAATGCGCACCTCTACCACACCAGCTTCGGATGTACTGCGGCCCTCCCTATCCATATATTCGTCCTCACCTCCATACCCTAACAAGGCATGAAGCACAGGACAGTAGTATAATCACCCACCCCCAAAAGGCTCCCATATAAAGTTAATTTGTGACAAAACACTTCTGGTTGGTGGGACCATCTGCCTCTGATTACGGCAGAGTAACTGCTTTAACAACTCTTGCAATTAACCAAAAATAAATCTGGAAACAAACATGAGGTAACACGTTTCCATCATTGAACAATAGGCAATACTGGATTATGATACCTCACTAAGAAGAATTAGATATATAATCACCATGGATTTCTACATGAGAGCAGTTTTTTCCCACAGGGTGGTCAGGGCCAAACAAGGTGGTGTTAATTTTTTTTTTTTTTTTTTTTCAGTCAGAGTCTCACTGTTGCCCAGGCTGGAATGCAGTGGCATGCTCACGGCCACCACAGCCTTGACCAGCTTGGCTCAGGCGATCCTTCTGCCTCAACCTTCCAAGTAACTGAAACTACAGACACGCACCACCATGCCTGGATAATTTTTTTTTTTTTTTTATTGTCGAGATGACATCTTACCATGTTGCCCAGGCTGGTTTCGAACCCATGGGCTCAGGCAATCTTCTCACCTCGGCCTCCCAAAGTGCTGGGATTATAGGCATGAGCCACTGTGCCTGGTCTAGGTGTTATTTTTTGAGGTAGGACTGAGGCAGGGAAGCTAGCACAGGTTAGGCATAGAATGATAAATTTCCCAGAGGTAGGTTTTAGGTTGTATTGTAGGCCAAGCTCACAGCCTACCCCATCCATCAGCCAATCAAAAGAAAAATCCCATCAGATGTAAGAATAAGACAGTCCAACCTTTCAGCTCATATTCACTTTCAGCTCATAATCCTTCATGTTCTCTGTTGAATATAAAAGGCTTAACCATACCCTCTCCCCAGCTTGTTTTGTAAACAAGTTAACCTAATCAGCCTTTGATGGCCTTCATGACACAGACCCCATCATCACGGCAGCAGTCACATGACTAACCCACCCATCTGCCTGATGTCAGTACCTGTCCTACCTGCCCCTTTGTGATGATGTGGAAAAGACCACCACCCAATTACCTTAACGACCTGCCCCCATCAAAGGGAATGTTTAAAAGGCATTCGACTTCAAACAGCCTCTGTCATTGTTTTGTCAAACTCTAGTGTCTCCATGTGGCTCTTTGAGCTGTGGCCACCATCTTTTCTTAGCTTTGGCCATCTCCCCTACCTTGGGGAGGTGAATCTCCCCTTTCTTTCTCTCCCTCTCTCTAATTTACTTTTTAATACATTTTGCTTGAAAACTTCGTTGACTGCTCTAAAATTCATTTTAGAAATGAGCCAAAGAATCCACGAGTTTTGCACCACACTCCACCTGGCATCATCAAGACAGAGATCAAAATTTGGTACTTAGAATTTGTAAGTAAAAATAGAGGACAGAAGTAATCTACAAATAAGGAGGATGTAAAAATTGTATAAGCCTATTCTCCGTAGGTCCATGGCTGTACATGGGTGGCACATATATAGAGAAAGCTCTGTAAAGCTTATTAGACTATGATTGCTGGACAGTTTATAATTGGAGATAAATATCAGATGTGTGGAAGTAGGAGGAGTTGAAATTCCCACATAGCCAGGACAGGGTGAACTTTTTTGGCACCTCTTTGGTTACCCCCAAAATTTCAAACTATTGGACTAAAGGACCCATCCTGGACTAAAGGCCATGCCCAAAGACCAAGTTTAAAACTGAAATTAGCCCACAATGGCAAATAATTATACTAGCCCTAACAGAATGAAAAACATCAGTCAGTAATTTTACAGCCTGGTAAAATAAAAAATCAATATCCTCTCAAGGGACAAAGCATAATGCAAACTCTGTGCATACTTCAAAATGCTTACCATACAATAAGAAAAGTTCTAAAAAGGAGAAAATGTGGTCAGATGCAGTGGCTCAGCCTGTATTCCCAGCACTTTGGGAGGTGAAGCAAGAGGATTGCCTGAGCCCAGGGTGTTCAAGACCAACCTGGGCAACTTGGTGAGACCTTATCTCTACAATAACTAACCGGGCGTAATGGTGTAGGTCTGAAGTTCCAACTACTTGGAGGGCTGAAGTGGAAGGATCACCTGAGCCCAGCAGGTCAAGGCTGTGGTGGCCGTGAGCGTGCCACTGCACTCCAGCCAGGGCAACAAGAGTGAGACTCCAACTCAAAAAAAAAAAAAAGAAGAAGAAACTGTGACCCATAGTTAAAGAAATAAACAATTACCAATCACTAGAAACAGATGCAGAATATCCTAGATGGTAGAATTATTACACAAGACTTCTGAGTAGATCTTATGACTACATTCAATTGTTTAAAGAAACAATTATGGCAGAATATATGGGAAATATCTATATAAAGGCAGATATTATTAACATATCCCAAGTACTACAAAGGAAAAATAATAATGGAATAAACGAAAAAATCAGCAGATAAAGAAAAATATAAAATTAGAATATCTTTTTTTTTTTTTTTTTTTGAGTCAGAGTCTCACTCCATCAACCAGGCTGGAGTGCAGTGGCACACTCACGGCCACCGCAGCCTCAACCTGCTGGGCTCCAGCAATCCTTTCACCTCAGCCTTCCAAGTAGCCGGGACTACAGGCACACGCTACCACGCCCAGCTAATTTCTGATTTATTGTAGAGATGAGGTCTCGCTAAGTTACCCAGGTGGGTTTCAAACTCGCGGGCTCAGGCAATCCACTCCCCTCAGCCTCCCAAAGTGCTGGGATTACAGGCTGAGCCACTGAGTCTGGCCACTAGATGGGATTAATAGTACTGAAGACTACAAAAGAAAAGGTTGCTGAATTTAGAGACATAGCCTCCTGAGAAGCTCCTATTGGAAGAACTCTCGTATACAAATACTTGAGCAATGCCAAAAAACCATAAAGGCACTGGAACATAGAAGACATGAAAAAAGAAAATGGTCCTGGGTGAGTTTCAGGGCAGGTCCCAGGCAGCAAAATATTGGATGACTACATCGTAGCTATAAACCATCAGTCTTACTGGCATGAAAAAACAGTGACAGCATTCAGTGACAACATCCAAACAGAACCTGAAAAGAAAAAGAATGAATCCTAGAAAAGAAAGAGTCAGAGAAGGGAAGCCCTAAATTCTCTATCTGAAGTCTCTCAAATCTCTGGCTGGCTCTTGAATTAGACATATGTGGGCAAAACACCAAATAATTTACAAAACTAAAAGAACGAAACTGAGTCCGTTTTGAGTTTGACTCTTTCAGAAAACACAGGGAGGAAAACACTTCGCAAAGCATTTTACAAACCCAACATAATTCCAATAACAAGATCTGAGAAAGACATTACCTAAAAACATTACAGCACAATGAGGTAATGTAAGAACATTTTCAGACAGAAACTAAAACGTTTTATCTCCAGGAAACCTAGAATTCAACAAATGCTAACCAAAATTTTACAGTATAAAGAATATGGATAATAAGACCCAGAGAAATAGGAGGAAAACTAGAAGATTATCACTTCACTGATGTGAGACATGAATGAATCCTAACAGAAGACACCCCTAAGAGTATTAAGTGCTAGTGAGGCGAGTAAAATTAGGCCTGGAAAACATTTATTGGATTTTATTTTATTTATTTTATCTGGTGTCTCACGCTATCGCTCAGGTGGAGTGCAGTGGCATGCTCACGACCACCATAGCCTCCACCTGCTAGGCTCAGGTGATCCTTCTGCCTCAGCCTTCCAAGTAGCCGGAACTACAGGCACACGCCACCACACCCAGCGGCTAATTTTTGTGATTTGCTGTAGAGATGGGGTCTCACCAAGTTGTTGCCCAGGTTGGTCTCGAGCCCCCTGACTCAGGCAATTCTCTCACCTCGGCCTCCCAACGTGCTGGGATTACAGGCTGAGCCACCACACCTGACCGCACTTATTAGATTTTAAAATACAGACATCCACAATAAATTAAAAAATCAGCCAGGTGTGGTAGCATGCACCTGTAGTTCCAGCTACTCGGAAGGCTGAGGCGGAAGGAACGCCGGAGCTCACTAGGTCGAGGCTGTAGTGGCGGGGAGCGGCCACTGCACTCCAGTCTGGGTGACAGAGTGAGACTCCAACTCAAAAAAAAAAAATACAGACATCTTCTATGGTCTTGATGAAAACAATGCCCCTGGATTGGCAGATATTTTTGATAGGTTGATGAATAAAAGAATCATTAGGGAATGTTTACAAGACTATAAACAAATTCTTCTAGGACTTTGAATGTGAGGGTATGGGTAAGATAAGTTTTGGTGGGGTGGGGTCAAAGTTTAGGGATAGGTTTTTGTTTGTTTGTTTGCTTGTTTGCTTGTTTTTTTAGTAGGAGTCTCACTCTGTCGCCCAGTCTGGAGTGCAGTGGCACACCCCTCACAGCTACCGCATCCTCTACCTACTGGGCTCAGGTAATCCTTCCACCTCAGTCTTCTAAGTAGCAAGAACTACAGGCACGCACCACCATGCCCAGCTACTTTTTTTATTTATTGTAGAGTCGAGGTCTCACCAAGTTGCCCAGGCTGTTCTCAAACTCCTCCTGGGCTCAGGCAATCCTCCCACCTCAGCCTCTCAAAGCACTGGGATTATAGGCGTGAACCACAGCACCTGGCCTAGGAATAGGTATTTTTTAAGATGAAAGAGAATTGAAGAGGGGCAGGGCAAGCCAGCCAAGCGGAAACATTCATTGATCATATTCCGACAGAAACATTAATGTGAACAACTCTCAAATATGAAAATACCTTCACAAGCATTAAGAAAACCAGGTGAGAGATTATAGCTTCCAATTTCAGCATTAAAAAAATGAAGTTATATTTAAGAGAACATGGGAGGACAGACACATTGCCACTTTGCTCCTCTTCCAACTCCATGCTACTCAGCACAGATAAACAAAGCTTGCTTGGGGAGAAAGAAAGAGGGAAGTCAGTGTAAGACTTTGACATGGAGATCAGTGCCAGGCCCATCACAGTAAAACGCAACACCAGGAAGAAACACATGGCCCCTAACCCCAGGCCAGGGCCTGCAGGTGGAACACCTGAACTTGCCCCAGTCTTGGTGGAAACCCATTCTCCAGAAGAACAGTCTCCTATTCTAGCCTGTACCATCACCAGACATTATGGTACCCTTAGGTCACAAGTTACTTTCAGTGGCAGGCCATAGTGGCGTAGTCCTGGGCTTCACTGATCTCAGCTGTCATAAACTTTAAATGCTACCCAGTTCAACAGCAACCTTGGTAGCCAAAAGACACCTCCCCACAGCCCAAGCAGACCAGCAGAGAGTGATTCCATCCACTGGGCAAAACTGAGGAAAGTAAGTACAGGACTTTGCCTTGAATCTCAGTGCTAGGCCCACCAGGGTGAAGCCCCACACCAGGAAGAACCAGACAAGTTCTGACAGAGTCACTAGACCTGCCCCGGCACCAGATGAAGAGCTGTGACCATGGTGAGTTGGTCTTGTGCTTTGGTGTGCATCACTGCCAGTTGTCTGCAGCAACCTTGATCTGTAAATAAACCTCAGTTATAGGCAGGTCATAGCAGTGTGGACCTTGAGTGTGCTGTGCTGGTCTCCGCAGCTGTGGGTCTTAGGGGTAATCCAGCATTACAGCAGCTGTGGTGGCCATGTGATGGCCTCTCCCTCCCCCAACTCCAGGCAGCTCAGTACACAGTCCCTTGGGGAAAGGAGAGGGACGCCAACACAAGACATTGCTTTGGAATCCTGTGCCAGACCACCACGTGAAATCCAGTGCATGTCAGAGCCCCACAGAACATGATCCCTGGCTGGTGATCATGGAGGAAGCATCTGAGAAAGTGGCAACGCACTAGACACAAATATGACAAACCTCGGCATGTGGCACCATCGATAGCTGAAACAGTAGCAGCAACCACAGGCTCAGAGAACACAGTAATTAATCTACTCTTCAGAAGAATGAGAGAGAAGAGAGGAGAGAAAGACAGAGAGAGATATTAAGAAGACTAGAAAGCCGGGCTCGGAGGCTCAGCCAGTAATCCTGTGCCTTTGGGAGGCTGAGGTGAGTGGATCGCCTGAGCCCGCGGGTTCGAGACCCACCTGGGCAGCGAGACCTCATCTCTACAATAAATCAAAAAAAAATCAGCCGGGCATGGTAGCGCATGCCTGTAATTCTGGCTACTTGGAAGGCTGAGGCGGAAGGATTGCTGAAGCCCAGCAGGTCGAGGCTACAGTGGCCGGGAGCGGCCACTGCACTCCAGTCTGGGCGACAGAGTGAGACTCCAACTCAAAAAAAAAAAAAGAAGACTAGAAAAAATATCTAATCTTTCCATGCATAGATGTCTTGCATGCTCACAAGCATCAAGAGCATTCAGACAACCACAACCTCACCAAACAAACAAAATAAGGCACCAGAGTCCAACTTGAAAACAATGTAAATGTGTGATCTCTCAGAGAGATAATTCAAAATAGCTATTTTAAGAAAACGTTATACAATTCAAGAAAATACAGAGAAACAATTCAGTAATGTATCACAGAAAATTAACATATAGATTGAAATAAATTTTTAGAATCCAACAAAAATCCTGAAGCAGAAAACTGCAATGAGCCACATGAAGAATTTGACAGAAGCCATCAACAGCAGAAGAAAAGATCAGTGACCTCTAATATGGGTTATTTGAAAATATACAGTCAGAGAAGAAAAAAAGATAAAGAATGAAGAAATCCTACAGGAATTATGGAATAGCATCAAAAGAGAAAATACTACTGGGGCTACTGGGGCTCAAGAGGCTACTGGGGCTCAAGAGGGATTTTAGAATACTAAAGGGGTGGAGTGCTTCAAAGGTAATAACAGAAGACTTCTCAGACCTAGAGAAAGATAAAAATATCCAGGTACAAGAAGATCAAAAGTGACTGACAAGATTTATTCCCAAGTAAGTGTACCCAAAATAATATTGTTATTAAATTCCCAAAGGTCAAAGACAAAGAAAGGACTCTGAAAGCAGTCAGAGAAAGGAACATATATGGGAGTTCCAATTTGCTTAGCAGCAGACTTCTTAGCAAAAACCTTACAGTACAAAAGGGAGGGGGGTAACATATTTAAAATAGTAAAGCAAAAAAAAAAAAAACTGTTAACCAAGAATAGTGTCCCCAGCAAAGCTATCCTTCAGAAATGGAGAGATCAAGATTTTCCAGACAAACAAAAACTAATTCATTGACTTCAGACCTGCCTTACAAGAAACACTAAAAAGACTTCTTCAAAGTTGAAGAGATACTAATATAAAACAAGGAGACATCTGACGGTATAAAACTAACTGTTAAAAATTAGCATACAAGGCTGGACTCAGTGGCTCAGCCTGTAATCCCAGCACTTTGGGAGGTCGAGGTGAGTGAATTGCCTGAGCCCACATGTTCAAGACTTACCCAGACAACTTGGCGAGACCTCATCTCTACAATAAATCAAAAATTAGCCAGGCATGGTGGCACTCGCTTATAGATCCGGCTACTTGGAAGGCTGAGGCAGAAGGATCTCTGGATCCTAGCAGATTGAGGCTGCAGTGACCGGGAGCATGTCACTGCACTCCAGTCTGGGTGACAGAGTGAGACTCTAACTCAAAAAATAAAATAAAATAAATAAGTATACAAACTCATAATAATCAAATACCATGAACATAGTGAATAACCCACTTAAATCTTTAGTGTAAAGATTTTTAAAAACTATTAAAAATAATGATAACTATATTAGTTTGTCAAGAGACTGATAATATAAAAATGTAAAGTGGAGAAAGTCATCAAAAGTTCCAAAATGTGGTGGGAAAGAAGTTCAAGGGTAGAGTTTATTTGAAGGAGGGGATTTTTTTTCTTTCTTTTCTTTTTTTTTTTTTTTTGAGTTGGAATCTCACTCTGTCGCCCAGACTGGAGTGCAGTGGCCGCTACTGGCCACCGCAGCCTCGACCTGCTGGGCTCCGGCGATCCTTCCGCCTCAGCCTTCCAAGTAGCTGGAATTACAGGCATGCACTACCACGCCCATCTGATTTTTTGATTTATTGTAGAGATGAGGTCTCGCTGCCCAGGTGGGTCTCGAACCCGCAGACTCAGGCAATCCACTCACCTCAGCCTCCCAAAGGCGCGGGATTACAGGCTGAGCCACCGAGCCCGGCTTCTTTTCTTATTTTTAAAATCAAAGTTAAGTTACTATCAAAATAAAATAAATTGTTACAACTGCAAGATATTTTTCTAAGCCTCATGGTAACCATAAAACAATAACCTAACAGATACACCAAAAATAAAAAATAAGAAATCAAAACACACCACTAGAGAAAAATAATCTAACCACAAAGAAAGACAGCAAGAGAGGAAGATGGAAAGAAAAAAAACTACAAAAAAAGGGTAGAAAACAAAAAACACAATGACAGTAATGAGACATTGAATTATCAATAATTATCTTAAATATACATGGATTAAATTCTCCAATTAAAAGACAGAGAATGACAATGAATTTCTTAAAAAACAAGATACAACTATATTCTGCTTACCAAAAACTCCCTTCTCCTGTAAGGACAGTCATACACTAAAAGTGAAGCGAAGCCGGGCTCAGTGGATCAGCCTGTAATCCTGTGCTTTGGGAGGCCGAGGTGAATGCATTGCCTGAACCCATGGGTTCGAGACCCACCTGGGCAACTTGGTGAGACCTCATCTCTACACTAAATCAAAAAAAAAATTAACTGGGCGTGGTAGCGCGTGCCTGTAGTTCCAGCTACTTGGAAAGCTGAAGCGGAAGGATCGCTGGAGCCCAGCAGGTCGAGGCTGCGGTGGCCAGGAGCGGCCACCGCACTCCAGGCTGGGTGATGGAGTGAGACTCCAACTCAAAAAAAAAGTGAAGGGAAAGCAAAAGACATTTCATAATAACAAAAACCAAAAAAGAACAAAAATAGCTATGCAGTTGATCTTTGAACAAGAATTTGTACTGCACAGGTTCACTTTTACATAAAAGTTTTTCTATAAATACAGTCAGTCCTCTGTATCCATAGGTTCCACATCCGTAACCAAACAAGGATCAAAATATAGCATTCAAGGAATGTAAAAACTAGTGGGTATAGAGGATCAAATTTTTGTATGTGCACATACAAAATTCCACAGAATTCACTGAGGGACATGAATATGCATAGATTTTCATATCTACAAGAATTTCTGAAACTAATCCCTTTGGATACCAAAGAATGACTATACTCATATCAGATAAAATAAACTTCAAATGAAAATACGTAAAAGGTGACAAAGTGATTATACAATGATAACAGGGTCAGTTCATCAAGAAGATATAACCATTGTAAATATATATGCACCCAACATTGGAACACCTAAATATATAAAGCAAATATTAATAGACCTAAAGAGAGAGAGAGTCTTCAATACAGTAATACTAGGAGACTTTAACACCCTACTTTCTACAATGGAGACTTTAACACCCTACTTTCTGCAATGGAGACTTTGACACCTTACTTTCTGCAATGGATAGATTCTAGACCAAGAAAACCAGTGGAGTTAATCTGTACCTTTGACCAAATGACTTTAGCGGGCAATCATAGAACATTCTACACAATATCTGCAGGATGCACACTCTTCTTAACAGTAAGAATGCTTCCTCCCTGGTCATCAGACAGGGGTCATGTGCTGTGGGCCTCTGACATGCATTGGGCTTCAGGTGGTGGTCTGGAACTAGGTTCCAAGACAAAGTTTTGTGTATATTTCCCTCTCCTTTTCCCAACATACTCCAACACAGATTATCTGATAGCCCACAAAATAAGTCTCAACAATTTTTTAACAATTAAAATCAGATCAAGTATTTTTTAAATTTTTGTTCACAGTGCGGTAAAGTTAGAAATTAATAAGAAGAACCTAGGGGACTTTACAAATATCTAGAAAAAGAACACATGTTCCTAAACAACCAAAGATTCAATTTTAAAAATGTTTAGATTTCTTGAGATAAATTATCATGAAAATACAATATACTAAAACCTATGCAATTCAGCAAAAACAGTACTGAGAGGGAAGTTTATAACAATAAAGTCTATATCAACAAAATAGAAATATCTCAAATAAGCAACCTAATATTGCAACTCAAGGAACTAGAGAAAAAAAATTCAATATTCAAAATAAGTTGACGGGAAAAAGAATAAAGATTAGAGCAACAAGAAATGAAATTAAGACTAAAAAAATATAAAACATCCATGAAACGAAAAGTTGGTTTTTGAAACAATAGACAAAATTGACAAACCTATAGCTAGACTAACAAAGAAAAAAACCAAGAATCAAATAAATAAAATTAGAGAGAAAAACGAGTCATTAGAACTGACACCACAGAAATACAAAAGATCATTAGAGACTACCATTAACAACTATGTGCCAAAAAAAAAAAAATCTGGAAAAACTAGAAGAAGTGAATAAATTTGTGGACTCATAGATCTTACCAAGAACTGACTGATGAAGAAATAGAAAATCTGAACAGTCTAATAATTAGCAAGAAAATTAAATTAGCACTAAAAATCTCCCATCAAGGAAAAGCTCAGGACCAGGAGACTTCATTGCTAAATTCTGTCAAACATTTCAGAAAGTACTTATACCAATTCTTCTCAAATTACTCCCAAAACCTGAAATGGAAAAAATTCTTCAAAACTCATCCTATGAGGCAAAAATTACCCTACTACCAGAACCAGACAAGGACACAACAAAATTAAAAACTATAAGCCCATACCCCTGATGAACATAGATGCAAAATCCTCAGCAAACTACTTGCAAACTGAATATAACAACAAATCAAAAGATTATTCACCATAATCAAATGGCATTCATCCCAGGAAGGCAAAGCTGGTTCAATATACACAGATCAATAAACAGGATGCGATAAACAGAATGAAGGACCAAAACCATGTGATCATCTCAATAAACACAGAAAAAGTATCTGACAAATTCAACATCCCTAATAAAAACCCTCAACAAATTATGAATCAAAGGAATGTACCTCAACATAATAAAAGCCATATAGAACAAACCCGTAGTAAACATAATGTCGAAAAGGAAAAAGCTTAAACTTTTGTCTTTAAGATCTGGAACAAGACAAAGATGCCCACTTTTATTCAACATAGTTGAAGTTCTAGCCACAACAATCAGGCAAGAGAAAAAAATGACATTAAAATTGAAAAAGAGAAAGTCACATTTCCCTATTTGCAAACAACATGCTCTTATATAGAGAGAACACCAAAGACTTCATTGAAAAACTGTTGAAACTAATAAACAAATTCAGTAAAGTTGCAGCATACAAAAGCATCATACAAAACACAGTGCCATTTCTATACACCAAGAGCAAATTATCTGAAAAAGAAATCAAGTAAGCAATTCCATTTACAATGATGACAAAAAAGTAGCATACCTAAGAATAAATTTAACTGAGACAATGAACATCTCTGAAATGAAATTTATAAAACATTGGAAAAAATTGGCAAATGCACAAATAGAAAGAGATGCCATGTTCATGAATTCGAATAATTAATATTGTTAAAATGTCCATACTAACCAAAGCAATCTACAGATTCAATGCAGCCCTAATCAAAATATCAACAACACACTTTACAAAGTTAGAGAAAACAATTCTACGATTTCTATTTAACCACAAAAGACTCCAAATAGCCAAAGTAATCTCGGGCAAAAAGAACAAAACTGGTAGCATTACACTAGCTAACTTCAATACATACCACAAAACTACAATAAAAAACCAGCATGGCACTGGCATAAAGACAGACACATAGACCAATGAAACAGAATAGAAAGCCCAGAAATAAACCAACACATTTACATCCAACTGATTTTCTAAAGATTGCCAAGTGCGCACAATGGAAAAAGAGCAATCTCTTCAATTAGTGGTGCTGAGAAAACTAGATATCCATATGCAAAAGAATGACACCAGATCCCGAGCCCTTGCCATATGCAAAAATTATCTCAAATAAAAAACTTAACTGTAATACCCAAAACTACGGAACTACTAAAAGAAAATAGTCTTGGTAATGACACCGGTCTAGGCAAGAATTTTTTTTTTTAAATAAAACTGCAAAACTCATGGATAATGAAGTTACAATAGAGAAATCGATTGCACCAAACTAAAAACTTCTACACGGCAAAGGAAAGAATAAACAGAGCAAAAAGACAAGCTACAGAATGGGAGAATATATTTGCACACTATACATCTGTTAAGGTATTACTATCCAAAATACATAAGGAACTTAAATAGCTCAACAATGATCAATAAGCCCAATTTTAAAATTGGCAAAAGATATGAATAGACATTTCTCAAAATAAGACATGAAAATGGCTAATCGATGTATGAAAAGAAATTAACATCATCATTCATCAAGGAATGTGAATAAAAGCCACAATAAGCCAGGCGTGGTGGCTCATGCCTGTAACCCCAGCACATTGGGAGGCGGAGGCGAGAGGATTGCCTGAGGTCAGGGGTTCAGGTTGAGGCTGCAGAGGTCATGAGCGTGCCTCTGCACTAGCCTGGATGAAACAGTGAAACTATGACTCAAAAAATGAAATAAAATAAAAATTTAAAAAGCCACCATGACCAGTCTGACCCCAGTTAGAATGGCTATGATAAAAAAAATTAAAAGATAACAAGTGTTGGACAGGATGTGGAGAAACAAAACCCTTACACGCTATTTATGGGATTGTAAATTAGCACTGGCATGATGGAAAATAGCATGAAAGTTCTTCAAAAAATTAAAAATAGAACTACCACAAGATCCAGTATATACATATGGGTATATAGTAAAAAAAAAAAAAGCGGGGGGGGGAATCAGTGTGTCAAAGAGATAGCTACACTCCTATGTTTACTGTAGGACTAATCAGAATAACCAATATATGAAATCAAGCTAAATGTGGATCAGCAAATGAATGGAAAGAAAATATAGTATACATCCACAATGGAATACTATTCAGTCATAAAGGTGAATGAAATTTGCAGTAAGATGGATGAAGTTGGAGGACATCATATTACGTGAAAAGAGCCAGGCACAGAAAGACAAATATGCCATGATCTCATTCATACATAAAACCTAAAAAGTGTTCTCATAGAAGCAGAGATAGTAGTTTCCAGGGGAAGGGAAAGATAGGGAAGAAAAGAAATGGTGAGAGACTGGTCAAAGGGTGCAAAACTACCATTACATAGAAAAAACAAGTTTTTGTGTTTTTTTGCATAGTCGGTTGACTACATTTAATAATGCAGCCTGTATTTCAAAATAGCTAGAAGTTTTTGTATGCTCTCATCACAAAGAAATGATAAATGTTTAAGGTACTGGGTATTCTAATTACCTTGATTTGATCATTGCACAATTTATGCATATATCAAAACATCATGTTGGTCCCCATAAATATGTACAATTATATGTCAATCATAAATTATAAAAAGAGAGAGAACTGAGGATGTTTCAATGCTGATAAAAAGGAGCCAGCAGAGTGAGACTCCAACTCAAAAAAACAAACAAACAAACAAACCCAAAAAAAAGGAGCCAGGAGGGAAGAAGAGGATGAGATTAAGAAGAAGAAAGAAAGAATCATTTAAGAAGGATTCTCAACAAATAAAAAGGAAGGATAGAAGCGCTCTGCTCTTTTTTTTTTTTTTAACCTTGTCACAGGTAGAATGGCTTAAGTTAGTTAAAAGCATGGTACTGGCATAAAGACAGACACATAGACCAATGAAATAGAATAGAAAGCCCAGAAATAAACCAACACATTTACATCCAACTGAGTTTCTAAAGATTGCCAAGTGCACACAATGGAAAAAGAGCAATCTCTTCAATTTGTGGTGCTGAGAAAACTGGATATCCATATGCAAAAGAATGACACTAGATCCCCAGCCCTTGCCATATGCAAAAATTAACTCAAATGAATAAGAATAACAACAAACAGGAAAGAAAATTTAAGTAGCTAAGTGTGTAAATCTAATGAAAGGAAATTGAGGGAGTTCCCTTCTAATGGCTCATTCACTCTGTCACCCAGGCTGGAGTACAGTAGCACAATCACAGCTCACCACAGCCTCGACCTCCTAGGCTCAGGCAATCCTTCCCTCTCAGCCTCCTGAGTAGCTAGGACTATAGGAGCATGCCACCATGTTTAGATAATTTTTTTTTTTTTGTAGAGATGAAGTCTGGCTTTGTTGCCTAAGCTGGTCTTGAACTCCTGGGCTCAAGCAATCCTCCTGCCTCAGCCTCCCAAACTGTTGGGATGGCAATCATAAGCCACTGTGCCCAGCTGGCTTGGTCTTTTTGAACAGGGATCAGTAGTTTAAAGGCGAGCAGTGAGAAGGGAGATTTGGGTTTGGTTTTGTTTTTTTTTCTTTTTTATTGAGTTTGAGTCTCACTCTGTTGCCCAGACTAGAGTGCAGTGGCACACTCACAGCTACTGCAGCCTCGACCTGCTGGGCTCAGGCGATGTTTCTGCCTCAGCCTTACAAGTAGATGGAACTACAGGCATGTGCCATGACGCCCAGCTAATTTTCCAATTTATTGAGAGATGAGGTCTCGCCAAGTTGCCCAGCCTAGTCTCGAACTCGTGGGTGTAGGCAATCCTCTCACTTCAGCCTCCAAAAGTACTGGGATTATAGGCGTGAGCCACAGCGTCCGGCCGAAGGGAGACTTTTATATTGCACTTTTTTTTTTTTGAGTTGGAGTCTCAGTCTGTCACCCAGGCTGGAATGCACACTTATGGCCACCTCGGTCTCAACCTGCTGGGCTCAGACAACCCTTCCACTTCAGCCTTCCAAGTTGTTGGAACTACACATGTGTACCACCACACCCAGCTAACTTTTTTATTGTCGAGACGAGGTCTTGCCATGTTGCCCAGGAACATGGAACCTGTGGGCTCAGGCAATCCTCTCGTCTCCACCTCCCAAAGTGCTGGGATTACAGGCCTGAGCCACCGTGCCCAGCTTGTACTGTGCTTTTTACAAATGAATGAAATAGATAGTAGGGAGGGAGGTGGGGATAGAAGACATTGCTTAATGACAAGAGTAATAAAACATACACTGGAAAGCAAGGACATGGATGGACAGCAGACAGGGCTAATAGGCAGAGTGTGGAACCATCAATGTACTGAAAATCCTGTGAGTCTAAGCACTATTGTATTTAGAAAATTGTATCAACAAACTAGAAGGATGAAAGCATGCCGTACGAGGATCATATGCCTAAATTATGATTGTGCAATAGCTGTAGACAAATAGGCAACCTATAGTTCTACTACTGTGATGATTCATGAGCTATGACTCCAAAGGGATATAGATACAATATTTCTCACCTTTGGAACAAGGTATTCTCCAAACTGAATGTCCTGTGTCACCACATGGAGCAGATTGGTGGGAGCAGGATCAATGTATCTCTGATCTTGTGCACCATGGCATCCATGTAGGGCACAGGGCTCCTGTCTCGCATGCAAGGGCTCTGGTCTCTACCAACCACCTGGTCGGTCTCTTCCTGGACTTTAGCTGACAAGGCAGGAATCCGAATTTACATGAAATGGAAAAGATTTTACATAATTTTTATTTGGTCCCTTGATGATTGTCCCATTGTGGTTGGAGATGGAGAGATGGGGAAATTACCTATCATGAGCTCCATAAAGAAAAAGAAAAAAAGAGTTTCCATTTCCTGGGCAAAATGGAAACTCATTAGAGACTTAAATATATACATGTATAAAATACAATTGAACCATGAAGTTGATTTCGCAACTCTGATTCTCTTGTTTACGTCTTTTAGCTCTAAAGTCATAGGAATCTGAGTTCTTGATGACTCACTAAAGTCCATATAGTTTAAACCACTGTGTATATGCCAGTTTTCCTTTTAAACATGTAAGTTTCAAGAGGGTAAGGACTCCTCAGTGTAGTAAATACTTAGTACAATTTTTTTAAAAATAGAATATTTCACCTATCCTGCAAACCAAAACAAAAAGTAAGTCAATATTTATTTAGAATGTAATATATGACAGATAGGCTGCACTATTCATTATATTACTTTATAATTCTTAAAAATAATGCTATATGTTTTTACAAAGAATTAAATATCTTTCCTAAGGATAACCAGAGAACATATACTCTTTCTTATAGTATTCCCCTTACACAGATAAGGGACCAGAGTTACGGAGAGGTAGTCATGAGACAGGTCACACAGCTACCCATTAGTAAAGTCAGAATCCCAAGTCACCTGTTGTTAGAATCTATAACCTGTGAGAGAGAGAGAGAGAGAGAGAGATATTCTATAACCTGTGAGAAATATATATATATATATATATATATATATAAATATACGTATTTATATATATATATATAAAAATTTCAGACATGTTTTAGATTTTACATTCTTGGATTGAGGGGCTGGAGTTTCATCTCAAAGAGAGTGGTGATAAAAAGAGCTCAGGAACCACTTATTAAATCAGAATGCTCAGTACAATGACACAGTGAAGGATGAGGAAGGAAAGAAGAAAAGAGAGATAGACAGACAGAACTTTAAAATTTTCAAAATAAAAGTGGAGTAACTGGGAAATAGAGCACGAAAGGGGCTTTTGCAAAGTGCACAAGATTAAAGGCCTGGAGAAAACTGCTATAGACTATTTACACTTAAAATCAACACAGGCCGCCGGGCTCGGTGGCTCAGCCTGTAGCCCCGCGCCTTTGGGAGGCTGAGGTGAGTGGATTGCCTGAGCCCGCGGGTTCGAGACCCGCCTGGGCAGCGAGACCTCATCTCTACAATAAATCAAAAAATCAGCCCAGCATGGTAGCGCATGCCTGTAATTCCGGCTACTTGGAAGGCTGAGGCGGAAGGATCGCCGGAGCCCAGCAGGTCGAGGCTGCGGTGGCCGGGACCGGCCACTGAACTCCAGTCTGGGCGACAGAGTGAGACTCCAACTCAAAAAAAAAAAAAATTCAACATAGGCCTTATGAGTTTAGGGAAGTTATTTGGCTGAGAGAGTCTGTATCATGTGAAAGGAACACAGAAGCACGGCTCCTCACAATGTGTACTAGCAAAGGAATTTTGAGGCTATACTTCTAAATTGCACTATTTGGAGAGCACCTCCTCTTTATAATGGGAAGGCAGGAGGACTTGAAATAAGTGGGAAAAATTTTGTGCTGATGTCATGGAGATAAGTTTCTTGAGTTTTAATCATATTCAAAATGTCTCAATGCACCAAATCACAAAATATGTAAGATTAGTGAAGGAGACATCCTCTTAGATGAAGACTTAATAAAAAAGAGATAGGAAAAAACGAAGAAGCTGCATCTAAAAGAGAAGTTACATTAGTGAGAAAAATGTTTTTATCCAAATGGGTGTATATATATATAATTTTTTTTTTTGAGTTGGAGTCTCACTCTGTCACCCAGGCTGGAGTGCAGTGGCATGCTCACAGCCACCACATCCTCAACCTGCTGGATTCAGGCAATTCTTCCCCTCAGCCTTCCAAGGAGCTGGAACTACAGGTGTATGCCCCCACACCTGGCTAATTTTTTTATTTACTGTAGAGATGAGGTCTCTCCAAGTTTCCCAGATTGGTCTTGAACCCATGGGCTCAGGCAATTCTCTCACCTCAACCTCCCAAAGTGCTGGGATTATAAGTGTAAGCCACTGCACCTAGACTAAATGGGTATTTTTTTTTTTAATTAGCTACACTGCTGGTAGGAATGCAAACTAGTTCAACCTATATGGAAAACAGTGTGGTGATTTCTAAAAGAACTAGAAATTGACCTTCCATATGACCCAAGAATCCTCCTACTGAGAATATACCTGGAGGAAATCAAATCATTCTACAAAAAAGATACCTGCACACGCATGTTTGTTGCAGCACCATTGACAATAGCAAAAACATGGAACCAACCATGCTATCCACCAAAACTGAACTGGATAAAAAAATACGGTACATATACATGATGGACTATTACGCAGCCATAAAGAAGACAAACATATGGACTTCGCAGCAACTTGTATTGATTTAGAGTCTATAATACGTGAGTGATCTATCACAGAAACAAAGAACTGAGTACCACATGTTCTCATTCATAAGCAGACCTTGAACATTCACCGTAATACTGTAAGAAAGGGATTGGCAGTAGGGGACACTGCCAGGGCAGGGCAAGGGCACATCACATTAATAAGGCTACCTGACATGAAACCAGGCAAAGGGAGGCCCAAACTTTACCTGTGCGGTGTCCACTTGTATACCTAATCCTGAATTGTACTCCACATCTTTAAAATAAATAAATAAAATTTTTTAAAAATTTAAAAAATATTTTGAGTATAACTCTTTAAATAGATAATGAGTCTCTCTGACAAAGTAACTTTGCTAAGTGAACCTCTACATTACAAATGTGCTTCAATAAGGCAGATTAATAAGAACAAAGGCATACAAGTTTATTAATCTGTGTGCACAGGAAGAATCATAGAGTGTCCAATGCCCCAAAATGTTCAGGAGCTCATATACACCCTCAAGGTTACAGAAAAAATGGGAGCGTGCATTCTGGTAAAGCAGATTATTGGAGAAATAAAAGAAATTTATAAATACTAGAGAGAATGACACTGGGAATGGAAATCGTAAATCATTATCTATGGAACTTAAATAATCCTTGGAAAAAGTCATTATCTTGAAAGGAAAAAAAAAAAAAAAAGACCCA
>NW_007250859.1:81798-82314 GCF_000164805.1 Carlito syrichta
GCCTCAACCTACTGGACTCAGGTGATCCTTCCACCTCAACCTTCCAAGTAGCCAGGACTACAGGCACATGCCACCATGCCCAGCTAATTTTTTTAATTTATCGTAGAGACAAGGTCTCGCCAAGTTGCCCAGGCTGGTCTTGAACCTATGGACTCAGGCAATTCTCTCACCTCAGCCTCCCATGAACCACCGCACCCAGTCTGAGTCCATCCAATCTTTATGTACATAACGAAAAAGTCTCTTCCATTACTTGCTGATATTTAAGGATTTTTAATTCAAAGTACTCATCATGCCAGGGAGCCATATTGGATAAAATTTCCTGCATTCCTATTTCACAAGTGGTTAATTTGTGTCTCCTATTTAGAATATTTTGGATTTTTATAAGGGTCAGAGGTAATGCTTCTGGTCATTAAGTCTAGTATTCTGAGTACTTTATCAAAAGTTCATTTTTGTGTCTAGATTTTTGTGTTCCACTTACCTTGAGGATCAGGGATAACATGAGGCACGATTTTTTTT
>NW_007250859.1:82334-84879 GCF_000164805.1 Carlito syrichta
TTTTTTTTTTGAGTTTGAGTCTTACTCCGTTGCCCAGGCCAGAGTACAGTAGCATGCTCATGGCCACCCCAGCTTCGACCTGCTGGGCTCTGGCTATTCTTCTGCCTCAGCCTTCTAAGTAGGCAGAACTACAGGCGTGCGCTAACCATGCCCAGCTAATTTTTTATTTCTTGTAGAGACGAGATCTCGCCAAGTTGCCCAGGCTGGTCTCGAACCCGTGAGTCCAAGCAATCCAATCGCCCCGGCCTCCCAAAGTGCTAGGATTACAGGTTTAGCCACCGAGCCCAGCTGAGGCAAGAAATTTTAATGAGTCCCCCAGAATCTTATCAGCGAGTGACTCATTTCTGCTGAGAAATAAGTTCCTTGGTCTGACTCAGTCCATAAAGAAAACCAAAATGAGGATACAAACTAAGTTCCTAATTTCTTTATCACTGTAGTATCCACATACCTAGTGAGACAGCATTCAGTTCATCCACTGAACATTCAGAAAAAAGACTAAACTCTGATCTTTTCTTATTTCTCTTGCCCAAATTCCTAAGTGGCCTGAGGAGTCATGTCAACTCTAAAACGTCATCAGATGTGTTTCTATTAATCCTACATAATATGACTTTCCAACCTGACTCTGGTATAATATCACATAACAGATAAAGAAGAAAATTGGCCGGGCTCAGTGCTGTAATCCCAGCACTTTGGGAGGCCGAGGTGAGTGGATTGCCTGAGCCCACAGGTTCGAGACCAGCCCGGGCAACTTGGCAAGACCTCATCTCTACAATAAATCAAAAAAAGAAAAAATCAGCCGGGCGTGGTATCATGTGCCTGTAGTTCCTGCTACTTGGAAGGCTGAGGCAGAAGGATCGCCAGAGCCCAGCAGGTCGATGCTGGGGTGGCTGTGAGCATGTCACTGCACTCCAGCCTGGGCAACAAGAGTGAGACTCCAACTAAAAAAAAAAAAAAAAAGAAGAAGAAAATTAAAAATATTTGACACCAAAATATGTTTATATGACATATTTTGAAATGATACTGCAACACCTTCTCTTGGGAAAATGTGTATCTGTTGTCTTTCCCAGGGATTCCCAGAGGAGCCAGATACCTTTTAAGACATTTTCCATCCATTCTCTCTGAAGTCTGCTACTTCTAACTTTCATGTACATATCAAAACCTTGATGTCCTCAACCCACCTCTTATCTTAAGACTTTTCTTTACTGATTTCAAATTCTTTAGTCAGAGCTTAACTCTTTCTACCAACTGCCAATCAAAAAATCTTTGAATTCATCTGTAATCTTCAAGCCCTTGCTTGGAGACATCCTGCCTTTCTGGGCTCAACCAATGTAAGCATCACGTGTATTGATTTATAGGGTTTTATTTTGTAACTTCTGTCTCCCTAAAATGTATATAAGCAAGTGATCATTCAACCATCTCAGGCACAGGTTCTCAGGACGTTTTGGAACTGTGCCTCAGGTCTTGATTACTCACATTTGGCTCAGAGCAAAACTCTTCAAGCATAGTTTGGCAGAACTTGGAATTTTTCCATCATCAATAATAAAATAGCGAGAAAAGCCTAAAGCTAGAGGTAAATGTTTAAAGTCTATTTGCAGTTCCACAAAGGGCCATGTGGGCTTTCGGGGGTTTCCTGAGAACTCTTGGTTTCCTCCAGAGATTTGATGAGATTTACAAATAGTGCCCTGGAAAATAATTTGGTCAGAAATTTTGCAGATCCTGGAGAAATACCAACTGTTGGGAGCCAGCCGTGGAGGCCTTCCTGCTGACAAAGTCCAGGGGGCTGAAGACCCCAGGTCACAAAGTGAACCTGGGCAGCTGAAACCCTTACTTCTTCTACTTTTGCTATTAATGCAGCCAAAAAGTTCTGTACAGTCTGAGGATGGAAAACAAAATTCCACTCACGCCTCCACTACCCCTTGTAAAAAGGCAAGAGGGAACTTCATGAGAAAATTACCTTCCCTTCATTTGAACTCCTCCCTAGGTTGCCACATCCCCAACCTCCTGGTATTAGACCACACAATCACTTGATTAAACATTGTAGTTGGGCCGGGCTCGGTGGCTCAGCCTGTAATCCCACGCCTTTGGGAGGCTGAGGTGAGTGGATTGCCTGAGCCCGCGGGTTCGAGACCCGCCTGGGCAGCGAGGCCTCATCTCTACAATAAATCAAAAAATCAGTCGGGCGTGGTAGCGCATGCCTGTAATTCCTGCTACTGGGAAGGCTGAGGCGGAAGGATCACCAGAGCCCAGCAGGTCGAGGCTGCGGTGGCCAGGAGCAGCCGCTGCACTCCAGTCTCAGCGACAGAGTGAGATTCCAACTCCAAAAAGAAAAAAACATTGTAGTTGGGAAAATTGTAAAAAATCAGAAGGTGCTCAATTTAATGTTTGTCAGGGAACTCACTGGCCTTGCCAGGAAATTATCAATAGAGATTTTAAATATCATGTGTGGGTAGATAATCACTTGTAAGATTTTATTTCTTCTGATTGGTGACTAATTGGAGAAATTTGAGAAGCTACAGTTTGTATTTTTAGGAAGAGTGCCAATGCA
>NW_007250859.1:85150-92949 GCF_000164805.1 Carlito syrichta
TCGCCGGAGCCCAGCAGGTTGAGGTTGCAGTGGCCGGGAGCAGCCACTGCACTCCAGTCTGGGTGACGGAGTGAGACTCCAACTCAAAAAAAAAAAGAAAGAAATTAACAATCACATAAATATTAGAGGACTTCACGTTATTCAGACTAAATTTTTAACATAGAGTTAAGGGCATAAAGTTAAGATTATAGAATTTTAAGCATAAGAAAATACAAGGCAGCCTTTGTGATATGTGTGTTACGTTAATCATTAGCAATGAGTTAATAGGCTTTAAGGATAGAAAATAATTATAGAAAAGGCTTAAGACACATGTTCTTTGTTAAGAATAAATAACCATTGTAGGATAGCCTTGAAAAATGGGTCTTTTAAGAATTTAAGGAGTTGGAATATGCAAAGTGGTCAAGAAAATAGATAGCAGCTAAAAATTAAGGGAACAAAGTAGGAGTTACACTTAAGGGCAGAACGAAATGCTTTGTAGACCACAAGACAGTGATATCTTTTAAAAAGATACGTGAGGGAATTCACATCAGAGTGGCTCTATGAAAAACATCGCGTATGAGTTACTTGCTCTGTTCTTTGTCCTAAACAAGGTTACTAATTGTGTCTGATGCCAAGAATTTTCAAAGACTACTTCTTTGTAAAAAAAAAAAAAAAAAGTATATAATCTGGATGTGAACTAACAATAAACGGCATCTGTCCTACTTACAACAGAGTCAGTGTCCAAGTGTTCTCTCTTTCGCCGACGCCATTCCTCCTTCAGGAAACCCTAACCTGCTGGAGCTGGCCTCCGGCAACCATCTTTTAGTTCCTTAAGTATCCCTTGTTTGCACATATGTCCCATCTGATAGGAGATAAGTGCAATTTGTACAGCAGGGAGAATAGGGGAGAGCATTAAGAGGTCATGACATTTTCTCAATCCCAAAGTGAAATTCGGAGCCTGGTTCATTCTGCTGGTGATTCATTTTAGTTCTACTTGTCTACTACCCTTGGCCTTCACCTACCTGGACCCATCAATCACCATGGGAATAAGATATGGGTCTCAGATCAAACTGGGGGAGACCTGAGGAATGAACCAAGAAAATCCCACCCCAAGAAACTTTCCCAGTCCCTAGTCATATGGTACACACAAGATGGAAAGCCAGATCTCCAACTTCTGCAACACAGAACAAGGCAAGAAGATAGTCAGATCGGGGGTTTTTTCATTTTCAGTGTTTGAAACGCCATGCTGTTTCCCTTCACCTGGGTTTCAGCAATGACTGACCACCTCCCCAGGCCTTAAACAAGGGTCTCTGAACAGGTTCATGGAAAATCACCTTTCTCCTTAGATGCCAGGATTTCCTCCAAAATCAGGAATAAAGTGAACTGCTTTGGTTGTTGTTGGTTTTTCTCAAGACTTTATTTTATTTTGAGCAGCTTTTGGTACACAGCAAAATGGAGAGTAAGGGACAGAGATTTTTCCATATATTTTCTGCTCCTACACATGAATTATCAATTGTCCTCAACAGACTGGTACAACTTTTGCAACTAGTGAACATTCACACATCATAATTACCCAGAGTTTATAGTTTACATCAGTGTTCAATCTTGCCATTCACTTTGTTTTTTTTTAACAACTGTTTCTCCTGTAGCATCTTGTAAACCTCTAATTCTTTGCCTAGGACAAGGCTACTTGAAGACTAAGAATGCTTTAATCTGTAAAGAAACTACGAATTTCTTTGTATGCATGTAAATGAATAATGTGTTAGAAATTAGAAGACTTCTACAATGACCACTTGTATACCTAATCCTGAATTGTACCCCCACATCTTTAAAATAAATAAATAAACAAAAATTTGAAGGAAAAAAAAGGAAAGAAAAAAGGAAAGAAAACTTTATCATGCACCCTCCCTTCGGCAAATATTATCCACAAATCACAGGATATATAAGTGCAATCACAATGGAATAAACCTTCTCTCTCTCTCTCTCTCTCTCTCTCTCTCTCTTTTTGAGTTGGAGTCTCACTCCATGGCCCAGGGTGGAGTGCAGTGGCACACTCATGGCCACCCCAACGTCGACCTCCTGGGCTCCAGTGATCCTTCCACCTCAGCCTTCCAAGTAGCTGGAACTACAGGTGCACACTACCATGCCCGGCTAATTTTTTTTATTTATTATAGAGACGAGAGCTCACCATGTTGCCCGGGCTGGTCTCGAAACTGCGGGCTCAGGCAATTCTCTCGCCTTGGCCTCCCAAAGTGGTGGGATTACAGGCTTGAACCACTGCTCCTGGCCTAAACCTCTTAACAGCAGACTTCCTGCCAAGGTTTTGAGGTATATTTGTAACTAGAACTGGCTGTTGCTTCAGTGCAATGAGTGTCTTCTGCCAAGAAGTTTCAGCAATTCAATTCCTTGTTGCCCAAATTCCCTTAGATAGAAATGCTTTATTTCTTTTTAAATTGATTCAGCAACATTGCATCAAGAGAATATTTAGGAGGTCTGCAAGTGCCTCCTGGACCCCATATGCCAGCAGACTCCAACCTTTTTTGCCTCAGAGATCAGTTTTGTGAAAGAAAGTTTTTCCATGGACTGGGATAAGTGGGGTGGTTTGGGGATGATTCAAGCACACTACATTGATTGTGCATTTTATTTCTATTATTGTTGCATTGCAATATATAATGAAATAATTACACAACTCACCATAATGCAGGATCAGTGGGAGCTCA
The DNA here is from genome assembly GCF_000164805.1 of Carlito syrichta. NCBI lineage: Eukaryota > Metazoa > Chordata > Mammalia > Primates > Tarsiidae > Carlito > Carlito syrichta. The sequence goes on from NW_007250859.1 coordinate 87,850, forward strand.
TAGTTTGTTTTCCTGCAACTAGACCGTCTCATCTGGGGCTGACGGGAGACAGTGACACCCAAAGTGTGTTGTTTATGCCCGTTCTGCTTTGTAATCTCCTTTTGGTTGCTGTCATTGCCGAATACCCACCTTCACCAAGATAGAATGTTGGAAATGGAAGCAGGCTTTTCAGTGCTTTAGTGGCAATCTCAGGATATTCCTCCTTGACTTTATTTTTTATTGTTTTTTGAGTTGGTGTCTCACTCTGTTACCCAGACTGGAGCACAGTGGCAGCTCCCGGCCACCGCAGCCTCTACCTGCTGGGCTCCGGTGATCCTTCCGCCTCAGCCTTCCAAGTAGCCGGAATGACAGGCACACGCTACCACGTCTGGCTGATTTTTTTATTTATTGTAGAGATGAGGCCTCGCTGCCCAGGCGGGTCTCAAACCTGCGAGTTCAGGCAATCCACTCACCTCAGCCTCCCAAAGGCACGGGATTGCAGGCTGAATCACAGAGCCCGGCTCCTCCTTGACTTTAATCCAGAACTGTGGAGATTTGAAGTTGTCTCAAACAGACTTTCAAGGCCACCGTCATTTGCAATCTCAAGCAGTTGATTCTCTTCTAACACAAAGCCGATTCACTTGGATTATTCATAAATGTGTCCTGGATCCACTCCTTCCCAGTTCGGGGGTCTTTTGTGGTTGGGAGGCAAGGCTCAAACTCTTTTGAAAGCTGAGATAGGTGATCATGCACCAGCTGGGAGAAAGAGGGCCCTGGCTCAGTCTCTTTCAAAATCTCCGCTCATGTTTAGAACGTCAAAAATCCCTAAGGCCACTTATCACCCCCATAGTTCCAGTTTGGCTTTGAATGTAGCCACCTTATCTGCCATCTTGAACACAGCTGTCCTTCTCCCCTGAAGTAACAGATTGAGTTCATTGAACACGTTGAATATATCACACCAGCAAGCAAGTTTTGTGACCCATCTGTGTCACGGAAATGTGCTGCCAGTGGTGATTTCTTTTAGGAAAAGAAATCCCTGGAGCAGCTCTCCTAATTCAACAGCTCTAGTCAGTGATCTACCTTTAGAAAGCCATCTCACCTCTGCGAACGAGAGAAGACGTGTGGGATCCGGCAGGGATTGGGAAGAGGGGGGAAGGGGGGGGAAAGAAGACGTGTTTGCTCTATGTCCATCGCCTCACAGACCTGTGCGAACAGACCTGAGTTAAGGGCATGTATTTACAGCCTTAACTTCTCTTCCCTAGCTGTTCCAACTTTGCTTTTACTGCGCCAGGGAGAGCGATGTCAGGACTGATCCGCGGTCACTTTGAAGGTCTTGTTTTTCCAGGTGGTTTCTCACAAATTTGTTCCCAGTCGCAAAGGGCGCAAAGAGAGTCCAGATCCGAGATGCGCGGAGGTCCGGGCCCTGCTGGGTGGCGTGCGCGCGCGTCTGGGGTCAGTTGTCAGTTACTGGGGTCGCTTTCCAGCAGGACATGATCTCAGTTCTGAGGGCTGGGAATCTGGAGCGAAACCCTCATCCCTGAGCGCTGTTGGCAACCTCAGCACATGAGCCCCACCCGCCTTCTCCAGAGGAGAAAAAGGAAGCCTCGAACACGCACCCTGGAGGCTGCATGTGCTGAAGAGGAGGAGCAGCCCCCGCCACGCGGTGGACAGGGTGGACTGGCGGGCGACCGAGACGTCAGGGACGGTGGCGGGCAGGTGCTCCAAGTTCAGCCGCGTGACACCGTCGCCCGAGTCCCCTACCGCGTCCTTGCCCTCGGAGACAATGTGTCCATCGAGTGGCGGGGCGAAGGATCTCGCGGTGTCCGGGGAACTTGGGTGAGCTGCTCGACTTCGCGGAAGGCGCTGGGCACCGGGTGAGCAGGCTGCAGCCCGCCAAGCCAACCAGTCAACCAGGCTGCCGGGGCCCCCGTGCGCCCGAACTCCTCGTCGTGGCTGACCGGGTCGCGAAGCAGTGGCCGTAGCGCCGCCGAAGCCCCCGGAGCTCGTGTCACGGGCCACGGCCTCGGTGGTCGAAGACGGCCGAGGTTCGAGGACGGCATCCACCGCGCCATCGCGCCCCCGCAGCGCCACCGGCTCGCGCGCTTCGCCCAGGCCGGGGTCCCCCGAGAGGCTGCGCGGCTGCCGTGTGCAGGCGCGCGTGGTGAGGTTCGCCGCGCGCCGCTGCGCCTTTCCGTGCTGGGAGGAACGGCTGGAATCCAGGACGTGGCCTGCAGACACCTAGGGGAAGGAGAAGAAGGGCCGGGCGCCGGCAAAGGCGACGCCCTGCTGCGCCAGGGCCGGGTGGAGGCGCGCCCGTCGTTCAGCAACAGCGCGGGATCTCGCCTTAGCGCTGCCAGGCGCGCGGAGGGAACTGCCGGGTGGGTGGTCCCTGCCCACCGCCCCGCGTTTTAGATCACGGCCAAGAGGAGGGGCCCGGGGTGGTCCTGGGTCGCCGCAGCCTCCCCAGCCGCAGACCCACACGCACGGTGGCCAGCACCCAGAGGGGTAGCAAGGGTGCGTCTGCTGAACAGAAAGCGGGCTTAGTGGACAAGGGTCCTACGAGCGGAGGCTGATGGCCATGCCGGGGACAGCAATGCGAGGGCGTGACACTCAGGTGTGCAGGGGACGCAGGCTCCATGCCACTACCCCAGCCTCGAGCTACTGTGCACTGTCTGGGGCTGAGGAGGTCAAGGTAGATCAGGTCCCGGCTGGCTCTTTGGACAAGTGGCCGAAGACGCCCCTTCCCATCCTGATCCCAGTCGTCCATGGAGAAAAGAAGGTGCCTGTTTGCGACCCTGTGACAGCGCCCAACCTCCGTCCCCTACCGCTGCCACCAGCGCGATGCTTCCTGCAATTCTGCGACGACATTGAGACATCCGAGGCAGCAGTGCTCCAATCCCTTAAAGCTCCTACTCCCCCACCTCCGACCTGCAAGAACCAATGGGAAGAGGCCGCGGGAAGGCGTCTCCGCGGACAGACTGACCGGCCCCGCGGGGTCGTTTTCCATGGGCCGGGGGGCAGCAAGCAGGGAAAAGGGGCCAGGAAGGCAAGATGTCCACCTGAGAGTTTTCAGAAGCCCAGAGGCCCGCCCTGGACACCTGCTGCACCCCTGGGAGCTTTAGCACCCGCTCTGGGATCTCCTGGCATCGTCAGAGCCAAGAGCGCTTGGACTGGAATGAGGATGGAGAAAGGTGCCCCCCTTTGCCAAGTTTGTGGTATCTAGGATTCTGGCAAAGTCTGGGTTTTCTCTCCCCGTTGGGATTGAGACTGGGGATCATGAGTGGCCTCGATGCCTATGCTAATCGCGCAACTCTCATAGGTGGCGTCGCAGGGGTGGGTGTTGGCACACATTCCAGAGACCGAAACGCGCCGTCCAGCTTTTCTGAGTTTTAGGGACTGTGTAGGAGGAGAAAGGGAGACCTGGCGCGGCCGGTGGGAGCTGGCTGCGGCGGGGCGCACCGACACATGCCGCACCACTCGGACTTCCACTTGGATCGGCGCGGACGGTTCTGCGCGGGCTTGCGGCGCACCCTGACGGCCTTGGAGCTGCAGGTGGCGGCTTGACTGGAAGCGAAGGCCAGCTTTCGTTTGTCGGGTAACAGCTCTTAATGGCAGTCACCTCCAATCTAGGAGGGCCGCACAGTCTCCCGGGAAGAACCTGCCCAGGCAGCCGTGGTAAGAGCGCGCCTCACGCCCGCGCGCACGACCTCCCGTCCTTTCCTGACCCTCGAGTTCCGTTCCCAGCAGAAACGGGCGAAGGATCCTTAGGCGCCTGATTCTGCCTCTTTGGAGAGCTTGGGATGTGGTGGCGGTTTGCCTTGCAGAGCACCTGGTTATTTTATTCCTAAATCATTGCCAAGTGGCCCTCAGTTGAGGTCCCTTGACGTGCAAAGTCCCTTCCACCTCATGATGGGGGTGGGAGGGGAAGGATGGGGAATTCCTGCAAGAAGCCGCTCCCGCCCCGGCCCAACCGTCGTTGGGCCCTCGGAGGCCAGCGCTCCCGGGGCGCAGTTGCCCTGAGATGTCCCGGGGAGAAAAACTGCAGGTGACATCTCCCGCTGGAGGGCTCAGGCCCGCCCTGGCCGAGTCGGATACCTAAGGCCCAAGGTCCCGAGCCAAACTGGGCGAACACGGGAGGTGGGGCGAGACGGCACACTGAAGACTCCTGGAGGGTGGACCGGAGGCGGGGCGCGGGGACGGACAAGTGGCCCTAGGAGGCAGATCCGGTGCCCGCGGACTCCGTAGTGTGGAAAAGTGTCCCCCGCTGTCGCCGCTCCCCTGCGGCCAGAACTGTGCCTTGCGAGCGCCGCTTCTGGAGAGCCTGAGCGCTCCCCGCGGCCGCCTCTCCCCCTTCTCGGGGCATCCGCTACGCCGAGGCGGCGGCCGGGGGTGGGATGCCGGCGGCCTGGATGCTCCGAGGCAGCAGCCCCGCCGCGCCTGCGGGGCCATCGAGGCGGACGCTCGCGCCCCAACCGCAGGCCGCGTCTAGCGCGCGTCGCCACCCGGTCCCGCATCCGCGGCTGCGTCCCCTCCCAGGACACGCGTGCTGTCGCGAAGGGGGCGCTTCCCGCCAAAGGAAAGCCAGAGACACGCGAGCGCAGTTGCCTCCCCCCCTCGCCGGCCCTTTCCCACGGGCCTGCACAGTATTTTCAAAAGCCCGGGAGAGCAAGGTCTTCTCCGCGAGCCTGGGGAAGGGGTGAATCCAGGAGAAGAGGTGAGATGTATCTAAGTTAACCAGGTAGGAACTCTCGCCGGGTTCTCATCAAGGGTAAGTATAAAAGTTGCGCGTTTACCAGACAGCTGTACCTATGCTTTCCGCTCTGAACTGTGAATTTCGCGCGGTTATTGACCTGTTTACAAAGGAGTAATCGGGCTTAGAGAGGTTAGCTGACTTACCCAAGTCACACAGCAATCAAGAAAGGAGACAGGGTTTGAACCCACGATGTCCCACTCCAAATCCCTCAAATAAATTTACACGTACAAAAACCTGAATTGTACCCCATATCTTTAAAATTTAAAAAAAAAAAATCCGGGCTCGGTGGCTTAGCCTGTAATCCCGCGCATTGGGAGGCTGAAGTGAGTGGATTGCCTGAGCCCACGGGTTCGAGACCCGCCTGGGCA
>NW_007250859.1:92969-123991 GCF_000164805.1 Carlito syrichta
GCGGAAGGATCGCCGGAGCCCAGCAGGTCAAGGCTGCGGTGGCCGGGAACATGCCACTGCCCTCCAGCCTGGGCGACAGAGTGAGACTCCAACTCAAAAATAAAATAAAATAAAATAACCTCTGCAGATGACCAAGTACCCCCATTCGGTGAGGGGAAAACAAAAACAAAAACAAAAAAAACTTCACAGATAAAGGATCCAAATGCCTTCTTTATTGCCTGCCTATAAAAAAGAACCAGCTGGGGCAACCCCCTCAGCTCCCCTCCAGCTGTGGAAGCTTTTCTGTCCTCTCAATAAATACTGCTTTCTCACCAAACAACAACAACGAAAGAAAACTAGCTGGAAGAATTTATTTTTATTTTTTTATTTTTTTTAGTTGGAGTCTCACTCTGTCGCCCAGACTGGAGTGCAGTGGCCGCTCCCGACCACCACAGCCTCCACCCACTGGTCTCCAGCGATCCTTCCGCCTCAGCCTTCCAAGTAGCTGGAACTACAGGCATGCGCTACCATGCCCGGCTAATTTTTGATTTATTGTAGAGATGAGGTCTCATCAAGTTGCCCATGCGGGTCTGGATCTTGCTCTGTTGACCAAGCTAGAGTGCAGTGGAAGGGTCATAGCTCACTGCAGCCTTGAATTCCTGGACTCAAAGGGATCCCCCACCTCAGCCTTCCAAAGAGCTGGGATTACAAGCCTGAACCACTGCCTAGCCAGGAAGAATTTTAATTAGTTGTGTTTTCATAATTAAGAATTTTGAGGACCACAAAGAAGAAATGGTATGCTCCCCTTTGCAGTTAAATTGATTATGTGGGACGCCTATGGACTATACCTCATAGCTGACCTTGGAATAACTGACTACATTGTAAAGGAACAAAAAGGGGTCTGAAGAGAGTCAGACTTCAGGAGAAAATTGAAACCATCAATAAAATATGTCACCGGATAAGAAAGAGAAAGGGAAAAGGGTAGGAGGTCAACCATAACCCAACCACTATCACAAACCCACTGGATCCTCTCCATCTAACCACAGGCATTCTTTCAGAGCAGAAACCACAATTTGACTCATGTGTTTGTTCACGTCACCGCCATAATTCTCATTTGCAATGGGTCTTGGTTCCTCACCTATATCATGGCCTATCAGCAGGGTTTGTGATGCTCACGAAACAACACAATGGATGAGAATGCGTTTTGTAATCTCTAAAGTGCCTGTCAAAGTAAAGGAGCATCAGACCAGATATACTTTCTAGATGCTTCTCTTTCCTCTAGAGCCGGCCTCATGGGGGCAGTGCAGGAAAGCAAGTGAGGGGATCCCACCCTCAACTCATGCCCAGGGACTGGGGACTTCAGGTCACACCTCCCAAACCGTTTTTCTGGCCATTCTAAGCTGCAAGCACAGGACAGTGGGACAGGCAAAGCTGAGAGGTCTCCTACTCCAGAGCCCCATCACCCAGGGGAGGAGCTCTTTGTGGTCCGGTCCGGGAAAGAGGCAGGAGGACGGCAGGTGGAGTAATCTCAAAATCCGGTAACTTCTCACATTCTCTCCATTTCTCACTTGGAGCAGGGTAATAACCGCCCCCCCGGTCCTTTCTACTCCTGTCCCATATGGTAGGTTTTGTACATGGAATACAGATTGACCATTTTAATGAGTACATCAGCTCATGTTGTCCCTGTGGAAAATGCTCCAAAAAACACTATATCTCAGAAAAAGTCCAAAGTTTTTGCCATGGCTATCACAGGTTGTTTCCAGGAAGCAAACTCTGACCTGGAGACTAGAATGTAGATTTATTAAGGAATGCTCTTGGTACCACGACCTGCGGGAGGGAAAGAGAGGGAAGGAGAGAAAAGGAAAGAAAGACACAGAATAGAATCAGACAAAGAGAGAAGTTGGGCTACCAGAGATGCAGCCTCGAAGAAAACCTCAGCCGAGCCCAGTCGTCCAGAGCTGGGGCAGGGAGATTGCCCTTTGTATGTCTCCCTCCCTGGGCACTGGGCCACACCAGGGAGGGACCACGAGGCAACCTGAAGACAGCTGACAGATGGCCTCTGCCTGCAGCTCTCCCAGCAACTCAGAGATAAGTCCTTTCATGCTGAAGGGGTGTCCCAGGGAGGAATCCACGTGGCAACTTCGGTGGGATTCTTCATATAATTTCAGACTTTTAGAATCTCTGCCTGTGGGGTTGTCTGCCAAGGAGTATTCCTTCACTGCTCCGGCCTTTGAGCTATCAAGCCATTGGTGTGGTTCATTATCCTTCCTAATTACTGCCTTAAATAATTATATTGTGAATGTTTGCTTGCTTGAGTGCGTGTGTGTGACCTTCTGGCAATAATAGCAACTGAGTCACTGCAGAAACTGTAGGGCGAAAGTTAGAATAATTAGAATTATTATAACAATTAAAATAATTAACAGAACGATTCACATTAACATATACCATCCTAACAGGGGTTATTGACCTTGATCATCAGAGGACTTAAGGGATGCTGCTGGCAGATGATGGGTGTAGGGAGGAATACTTTTTTTTTTTTTGCGTCTCACTCTGTCACCCAGGCTGGAGTGTAGTGGCACGGTCCCAGCCACTGCAGCCTCCACCTGCTAGACTCAGGTGATCCTTTCGCCTCAGCCTTCCAAACAGCTGGAACTACAGGCATGCGCCTTTTACCTAATGAGTCTGACAGAATTTAGGTCATGATAGGCAGTTGTGTCACCTGATGTCCCATGCTCAGGGACTCTGTCTCAATCCAGAGTACAGAAGCATGTCATGAGTATTTTTTGAAAAGCATAAAATTCTTGACTGCGGATGACATAGCCTTGCTCTAGAACCCAAGAGACTTGTCATTTGCTTCTCCTGCTGGTGTCCCATCTGAAAACTCTGATATCACAAGGTGTCCTTTGTCACATGAGTATGACCCAAGCAGCAGAGCCACTTGCATCACAGCCTGGACCTACCACTGGGCACTTGTCACCGCTGGGCCACATCAAAGTTAGCAGCCTTGAAGGTAAGCAGAAACCCAAGATGCTTTTTTTTAAGATGGGGTAGGGTGTGTCGTCCCATATGGTAGCCACTCCCACATGTGCCTACTGAGTACTTAAAATCTGGATGTGGCCAGGCACAGTGGCTCACGTCTGTAATCCCAGCACTTTGGGAGGCAGAGACGAGAGGACTGCCTGAGCCCAGGGCTTCGAGACCAGCTTGGGCAAGTTGGCGAGACTCCATCTCCACAATAAATCAAAAAAAAATTAGCCGGGCTAGGTGGCACGCGCCTGTGGTTCCAGGTACTTGGAAGGCTGAGGTGGAAGGAACACCTGAGTCCAGCAGCCCTGTAGGTCCAGGCTGCCATAACCACAGGCATGCCACTGCACTCCAGCCTGGGCAACAGAGTGAGACTCCAATTCTAAATAAGTAAATAAATACTTTTTAAAAAGAAATCTGGATGTAGCATATGTTTAAATGCTAATACTTGGGAATTATGGTATTACATAACATGTATTCTTATGTATCTGTTTTTTTCACATTGCTACTAGAATATTTTAAATTACATGCACGGCTTGCATAGGGACAGCGAAGAAGCACTCAGTCATTCACAGCCTCATTCACCGAATCTCTGTGGACAATCTCTCTGCCTCTTGCAAGGCGATCAGCTAGGTGTTGGGGAGACAAAGCTGAAAAAGACAGAGGGCCAGCTTTCACGGAGGCTTCGTTTTTTTTGGGAGACAAGTGATGGGGGCCTTGTGTGATGCTTGCCAGGGAGGAGTCCCTGGGGTGTGGGAGCACAGGAGGGCGGCATCCGGGCTGAGCTGGATAGTCGGAGAAGCCTGTCCTGAGGAGGGAGGTGAATTAATCTCGAATGACATTAGAACTTTATTAAACGTCAACTAAATCAAGTCGTGGAAGAAAAGATTCCAAATCAGAAAGGATGTCTTGATCAAAGTCTTCACGACTCGGGCTGAGTTATTCTTCTCTAGGGAACTGTCTTGAAAGCTTAGTAATCAAAGAAGGTTACAGCTCAGATTGAAGAGATTCTAATATGTTTCTTCCATTGTTTTCATCTTAAAATAAGCATGAGGGCAACCCCCTCAGGTCACCTCCCACTGTAGGAGCTTTTCTGTCCTCTCAATAAATCCTGCTTTAATAAATAAATAAAATAAGCATGAAAGAGAAAAAAACAATCAGATAAACACAAAGTATTTCAAGGTATGAAGTACAAAAAATAGGCTAAATCATCGATTGCTCTTGGCAGGAAATATTTTTAAAAACCAAACACTGAGAAAAAGAGGAGTTCTTAGCCATGTAACACAACTTGCACTTAGGGATTGTAATGTGGACATTCTGTTTCATGCCTCAGAAATAACTTAGGCGTAGTGGCTGTGTTTAATAGTAATAGGGATCATCTGAAGTTCTTGGTATGTGGCCTTCACTGGAGGCAAAACATCTGCATGAAAGACCCACTTTTTTTTTTTTTTTTTTTTGAGTTGGAGTCTCACTCTGTCGTCCAGACTGGAGTGCAGTGACATGCTCCTGGCCACCACAGCCTTGACCTGCTGGTCTCAGGCGATCCTTCCACCTCAGCCTTCCAAGTAGCTGGAACCACAGGCGCACGCTACCACGCCGGCTAATTTTTTGATTTATTGTAGAGATGAGGTCTCACCAAGCTGCCCGGGCGGGTCTCGAACCCGCGGGCTCAGGCAATCCACTCACCTCAGCCTCCCAAGGCGCGGGATTACAGGCTGAGCCACCGAGCCCGGCGAAAGACCCACTCTTAATTAGTAATACTGACAAGATAAATGATGGACACATTACCTGAGGAGATTGGAGAAAATTCTAAAAATCTATTACCCATCTGTCACTTTTCAGTCAATAATCCAAACCAGTTATTAATGAATACATTAAATAAATAATAAAATCGTGCAAATAAGTCAGACTTGCCCTGATTCAGAGTTTCCATTTTATGCTGACTCCTCAGAATTGCAAAGTTTAAGCCACCTTGCCTTTTATAAGCACAGAAAAAGATGGAGTTTAAAGTTAGAACTAGGCCGGGCACAGTGGTTCATGCTTGTCATTCCAGCACTTTGGGAGGCCAAGGTGAGAGGATTGCCTGAGCCCAGGGGTTCGAGACCAGCCTGGGCAACTTGACCTTGTCTCTACAAAAAACAAAAATAAATTAGCCAGGCATGGTGGCACTCACCTGTGGAGGCACCACAGGTGCCTCCTGGAAGGCTGAGGCAGAAGGATCACCTGAGCCCAGCAGGTGGAGGCTGCGGTAGCTGTGAGCGTACCACTGCACTCTTGTCGCCTGGGCGACAGCATGAGACGCTGACTCAAAAGACAAACCAATAAAGTTAGAACTAATTGACTGCAAAATAATCAAGAGCCTTAACATGAAGTGATTTTCTGCTTGAAAGAGTTCAAAAAAGACTCTGAATCAGGGCAAGTCTGACTTATTTACACGATTTTATTATTTATTTACTTAATGTATTCATTAATAACTGGTTTGGATTATTGACTGAAAAGTGACAGATGGGTAATAGATTTTTAGAATTTTCTCCAATCTCCTCAGGTAATGTGTCCATCATTTATCTTGTCAGTATTACTAATCCAGGTTTTTTAGCAGTAGAGCTGCTTATGTGCAGAAGCCGTTCATGGTGCGTCTGGTTTCAGAGTCTGTGGTATATTATCCTGGCACTGCTGCCCACTAAAATCCTTACTCTCCAGAATAAGCACTAAGTTAGACCCTTATCAATAAAGGTCATACTGAATGTCGTGACGGTATTGTAATTTTTAAAAATCATGAATGAACATCATGTACGATTACCCACGGTGGCAAACATGGTTCAACAACAGCCTCAGATGTTTTCTCTTTTTTTTTTTTGAGTTGGAGTCTCACTCTGTCGCCCAGACTAGAGTGCAGTGGCCACTCCCGGCCACCGCAGCCTCGACCTGCTGGGCTCCGGCGATCCTTCTGCCTCTGCCTTCCGAGTAGCCGGAACTACAGGCACGCGCTACCACACCCGGCAGATTTTTTTATTTATTGTAGAGATGAGGTCTCGCTGTCCAGGCGGGTCTCGAATCCACAAGCTCAGGCAATCTACTCACCTCAGCCTCCCAAAGGCACGGGATTACAGGCTGAGCCACCGAGCCCGGCTAGCCTCAGATCTTAAATCATGACTTTTTTTTGAGTTGGGGTCTCACTCCATCACCCAGGTTGGAATGCAGTGGCATGCTCAGGGCCACCCCAGTGTCAACTTGCTTAACTCTGGTGATCCTTCTGCCTCAGCCTTCTAAGTAGCCAGAACTATAGGCATGTGCTACCATGCCCAGTTAATTTTTGATTTATTGTAGAGACGAGGTCCCACTGAGTTGCCCGAGCTGGTCTTGAACCCACGGGCTCAGGCAATCTACTCGCCTCAGCCTCCCAAAGTGCTGGGATGACAGGCTGAGCCACCGATCCCAGCCCAGCCATGACTTCTTAACTACTAGGGTCCCCGGTCTCTTCTGTGAAGAGAACACACTGGTTATCTCCCCGCTGTCTGCTACTGCTGGCCATTTTCCTGAGCTCTCTGCCCTTCAAAAAGGTGATCAGTTGTGATGGCAGCAGCCAGTCTGGAGACTTATTGAGGAATATTTTATGGCCAACTTCTAAAGTGCCGTATCTGTTACTTAGGAGGCATTCATTTCCAGGTATAAAGAAAACATTATGGCCAGGCTCAGTGGCTCAGCCTGTAATCCCAGCACTTTGGGAGGCTGAGGCAAGTGGATTGCCTGAGCCCGTGGGCTCGAGACCAGTCTGGGCAATTTGGTGAGACCTCATCTCTACAATAAATAAAAAACATTAGCTGGGTGCGGCAGCAAGCACCTGTAGTTCCGGCTACTTGGAAGGCTTGAGATGCAAGGATTGCCGGAGCCCAGCAGGTCGACTCTGGTGTGGCCATGAGTGTGCCACTGCACTCCAGCCTGGGCAACAGAGTGAGACTCCAACTCAAAAAAAAAAAAAAAAGGAAAGAAAACATCATTTCATTAAAACAGAATTAAGTATGTTAACATCAGAGGAAGATGATTTGGAGCAAGCTTCAAAGAAATATAAACACAGGACCTGTTCAGATGCCGGTGTTCTCACACCCGGAGAGAAAAGCCTGCAAATCTCAGAGACATGAATAACCCCAAACAAGAGAAGACTCAGAAGTCACATCAGGCTTGAGGTAGGAAACAGGACACACGGCCATATGAAAACAGACATCACACTGCTTTGGAGCCTATATATTTATTGAGTAAAAACAGAATCAATGTCAGAAATGTTAAATTTGATTTGGTTCATATTTGGCTAATGTCCATTTGCAGCAGACAAAAACTGGGAGGAAGCAATACATGCTGCTGGCAAGGGGACACAGAACAAAACAGTCTCCTGGTAGAAGACTGTCTCCTGGTAGAAGAAGACTTCATGGTAGAAGTGGGCATCACACAGCCAGTGTGAGTCAGTTAACCAAGGTAGGGGGCTCAATGTTTAATAAGCAGGGGTGAAACCAAGGTAAGCATGGAACTCTCAAGGGAGAAGAGAACCAGAACATCTAGAGAACAAGCTGATGAAAGGTTGGCAGGAGAACGGCGGTTGGGAAAGACCGGCTGGCTCACTTGGGGAACACGGTGACCACGTCGTAGCCCTCGGGTGGTGTGACTCGCTCCCGGGCGTGCTTTTCACAGTAGATTTGATCCTCCACAAAGAAGTGGCCCTTCTGTTTCAGGTTGGTGCCACAGTCGGTGCACACGTAACACTCGGGGTGGCGGTGACGGTCCCGGAGCTTCACAAACACACCCCTGCAGGAGAAGAGTGTCATCAGTGACAGACATCAGGACTCTGTACTGTCCTTCCTCAGCTGGACCTGGGGCTCCTCCCCAGGGGCCCATCAAAGCGCAGAGCTGGGCCCCCCAACTGGCCTCCCGTCCTAAGGGACTTCTCATCCCTGGGGTCCAGAGACGTTCTTCTGGAAGCCCCGCCCACTTCCACAGGAAACCTGCCCCAGCTGGCACTGCTACACAGGCCCCACCTGGCCTCTCTGCCCATTTTCCAGGCAGGATGTGTTTTCCTTCACACCCAAGATGTGCACCACTGAGCTCTCTCCGCATTTTCATGGTTTACCTGACCGGCAGGGCCTGCAAGGACTGAGGGAGGCAAATACTCACACAATACCGGTGCCACATTTATCGCACAGGGGCAATTTCTGAGCGTTTCCAATCGACGCAGCCACTTTGGTGACAGGAGCTTTAACGCTTCGGAATCCTGAGGGCTTGTTGGGATCCCCTGAAATGAAGATAACGTTTGCATTGGCCGAGAAAGTATCATTTAAGCTCTTTCACAGTCGTGTGTGTGTGTGTGTGTGTGTGTGTGTGTGTGTTTTCAAACAAGGTCATGGACACTAGAATCAAACAGACTCTGCTGTGTGATGTTGGACAAGATATCAGTGTTTGCGAGTCATTAATCAGAATGCAATATAATTTGTGTTTTTTGAGGGCTAACCGTGTGCCAGGTATACTACAAGGACTTTCTGTGTATAATTTTTTTCATTTCTCTACAGTAGTGAAAGGAAAAATAACCTTTTTTTATAGAAAAAGAAATGACGAGAAGAGGTTAAGAATTAAAAATGCCTTGAAGATATAATAGCTAAGCAAATAAAAATACTATCTGACTGGGCACAGTGGCTCATGCCTATAATCCCAGCACTTTGAGATGCCGAGGTGAGAGGATTGCCTGAACTCACAGGTTCAAGATCAGCCTGGGCAACTTGGTGAGACCTCATGTCCACAATAAATCAAAAAATTAGCCGGGCATGGTGGTGAGAGCCTATAGTTCCAGCTACTTGGAAGATTGAGATGGAAGGATCACCTGAGCCCAGCAGGTTGAGGCTACCATAGCTGTGACCAGTATGCCACTGCACTCCAGCCTGGGCGACAGTGTGAGACTCCAACTCAAAAGAAATACACATTACCTGATCATCAAAAGACAGTGTATTCAGATGCAGAAAGAAACCCACATCACAGTAAAAACAAAATCATTACAGTGCAGCATATGACAGGAAGCAGATGAAGGTCACTTCCTACAGAGCAGAGGAAGAAATCTTTCTGCTGTCAGCTTGGTGCACACAAAATAAGCTCCTGGTGGCTGGGTGCTGCACTGCCCATGGCCCAGCATATCCCATCTTTTTTTTTTTTTGAGTTGGAGTCTCATTCCGTTGCCCAGGCTGGAGTGCAGTAGCATGCTCACGGCCACCCCAGCGTCGACCTGCTGGGCTCAGGCAATCCTTCCGCCTCAGCCTTCCAAGTAGCCGGTGAAAGGTGGTACCCACAGAAATCTAGAAGAAACTTAGCTTATTCTTAGTTTAGTCTTTTTGCCTCAGCATAACCATTAGAAAGTGTTCATTCTACTGCAGGACAAGCAACAGCCTATCCCATCCACGCCCCCCCCAGGCAAATCTCCATCAGATGCAAGACCAGGACGGCCCAAGCTTTCAATTCATGGTTTAGGATAATAATCTCTAGTAAACTTTTAGGTTCCTTGTCAAGGCTGAAGATCAAAGATCCCCCTTTTTCTGGCCAAAGTCATAAAAGTGATAAAATGACCACCTTTGGTCAAGGAACTTGTGAATTGCAAATGTCTAACAAGTCTCTTGCAGGAACGACCCCCCACGTGACACAAATAAACCCCACCATGGCAGTAATCACGCGACTAACCCACCCATCTGCCTGCTGTCCACCACCTGACATCAATGCCTGCGTTTGCCTGCCTCTTTGTGATGACGTGGAGCAGACCACCACCCGATCACCTTAATGATCTCCCCCCATCAAGGGGAATGGTTAAAAGGACTCAACCGCAAGCAACCGGGGGCCATTGCCTTGCTAAAGACTGGTGTGGCCATGTGCTCTTTGAGCTATGGCTGTTGCCATGCTTCCTGGCTTTGGCCCCCTCCCTTACCTTGGGGAGGTGAATCTGCTCTCCCCCTTCTCCTTCTCTCTCTAATTTGCTTTTACATAAACTTTTCTTTCTTTGCCTCTTTGTGTGTTGCAATTCTTTGCATTACTTGGATCTCTAGGTTACTGGTGCTACACCTCCCCTCACCCCTCCAGCATGCCACCCTCACCCTATCCGGACCCTAACAGCTGGAACTACAGGCACGCGCTACCATGCCTGGCTAATTTTTTATTTATTGTAGAGACGAGGTCTCGCCAAGTTGCCTGGGCTGGTCTTGAACCCGCGGGCTCAGGCCATCCACTCGCCTCAGCCTCCCAAAGTGCTGGGATGACAGGCTGAGCCACCCAGCCCGGTCTTGCATCACATCTTAGGTAACAAAGCCCTGCATCATGGCAACGACTCATGCTGGCGAGCTGTCCGTGTGGCGATTGCTACGCCACCTTCCCCAACATTGTGCTGCGCTGTTGGGCTTGTCAAGCGATGGCTCTGTGTCTCTCTCCCTGGACTGCGGCAGCGCCTAGAGCCCAGAACCTTGTTTCATTTGCATTTCAATACCCCACAGAGCCTAGCCCAGGGCCTACCAAATCACAAATCTCCATAAGCACACGAAAATGAACGAGCAGATGCTACGGCAAATGCATGATGGTCTCTACATCAGTCCAACGTGCTTTGGCCCCAGAAGCTGGAGAAGCCACTGCCCCGAGGGGCATTCTGAACAGGCATCTGTGAGCATCCCAGGCCCCAGGAGAGATTCTGTAAAATTCACAGGCTAGGCTCTCCCGCAGATGGGCTGAGTAAGCATCCTTCGGTGCAGGAGATTCCATTCTACACCCCTGGTTAAACTCACTTCTTTTTTTGTTTTTTTTTTTTAGTTCGGAGTCTCACTCTGTTGCCCAGACTGGAGTGCAGTGGCCGCTCCCGGCCACCGCAGCCTCGACCTGCTGGGCTCCGGCGATCCTTCTGTCTCAGTCTTCCAAGTAGCCAGAATTACAGGCATGCGCTACCACACCCGGCTAATTTTTTGATTTATTGTAGAGATGAGGTCTCGCTGCCCAGGCGGGTCTCGAACCCACGGGCTCAGGCAATCCACTCACCTCAGCCTCCCAAAGTGCTGGGATTACAGGCTGAGCCACTGAGCCCGGCTTAAACTCACTTCTTTAGACTGAAGCAGCTGTTCTCGAAACTTTCTTGTGCATCGAAATCATACCAGAGGGCTTGTCAACTGCAGGTTGCTGGGCCTCATCCCCGGAGTTTTGGATTCAGAGGGCCCAGGATGGGGCCTGAGAATCTACCTCTCCAACAAGCTCCCAGAAGCTGCAGGAACAGAAGTCCCTGGGCCAAGAACCACTGGACAAGAGCAAACAAGTGACTTTCTGTGTCAGGAGAGGAGGTAAAGAGAGGGTCATCCCATGACTACAGTCATGTGGGCTGATAGCTGGGAGTCCTGGCCCTCTTGTCCTTTAGAAGACAAGTCCCTATTTGCTGACCGGTGCTTCTCAACCAAAAATGGAGACACGCGTGCAGGTAATGGCATTTAAGAAATGCTGAGGTGTTTTGTTTGTTTGTTTTAAGAAATGGGGTCTTGTTATGTTGACGAGGCTGGTCTCAAACTCCTGGACGTAAGTGACCTTCCCACCTCAGCCTCCCAAGTAGTTGGGATACAGGCAGGAGCCACCATGCCCAACCACACTTGGCATTTAGAATGCCTCTGGCTGGCATAGTTTACTGTGTATTTTGCCCACCCTTATCCCTACCCACCCTTGCCATGTTTCCTGCTTGTCAGGGGTTCTCTACGGGGGGTGATTTTGACTCCCCGACAGCCGTTTGGGTTGCCACACTGGAGGGGAGTGCTACTAGCAACAAGTGGGGTAGAGGCCAGGGATGCCGCCTAACATCCCAAATGCACTGGGCAGTCCCACAACAAGGACTCCTACGGCCTAAAATGTCAACAGCACCAAGCTGAGAAGTCCTGCTCTCAGAGGGGTAGACGCCCCCATCCACAGACTTGGCCCAAAGGAATGTGAGCAGATGCGAGTCTTGTCCGGGCAAAAGCACCAGGTGCACTTGGAAGGCTTGACCCTGTCCCCTGGAGCTCCTGCCCTCTGCCATGAAGACAGCTAACACCCAGAGAGCACCTCTTCCATCACTGTGCTTCTGGAATGAGAAGACTTGTCCGGGCTCAGTGGTTCAGCCTGTAATCCCAGTACTTTGGGAGGCCGCGGCGAGTGGGTTGCCTGAGCCCGCGGGTTTGAGACCCGCCTGGGCAACTTGGCGAGACCTCGTCTCTACAATAAATCAAAAATCAACTGGACATGGTAGCGCATGCCTGTAGTTCCAGCTACGTGGAAGGCTGAGGTGGAAGGATCCCCAGAGTCCAGCAGGTCGAGGCTGCGGTGGCCAGGAGCGTGCCACCGCACTCAACAGCCCTTTCGTGGTGTTCAGGGCACAGCCTCCCAGGCCTCCCCACTCAGAGCTGGGACCCTCCTGCACTGGGAAACTGATGCACACACGTGTCCACCTGGAAACACATGACAAGGGATAGAAATCAGGAGGCTCCCCTGTGTTAAGTCATGAGCTCTACAGACCGAACTGGGGAGGACTCGTTCTGTCCCCAAAGCAGGTACACTGGGGAAGCCACCTGGTACTTCTGTTACACCCAAGTCCACTGATCTGTCTACTTGTCTGTTTCTGGCCCATCTCTTTCCACAACGATGGCTTACAGCAAGGACACTTACAACAACATGATGGGAAAACAAAACCAAAAAAAAAAAAAAAGGGTAGGGAACCAGGCCTAAGAAAAACAGGAGTAAAAAATCAAAACTGGGTAAGAGCCTTCTTGTCCTTTCCAACTTCCTCCCTTCCTTTCGTAGACGTCCACAGCCCCAAACTTGACCATCAGAGTTTTTCTGCACTAATTTTGATTTTTTTAAATGCTGCATTTGGCCAGGTAAGGTGGCTCAGCCTGTCATCCCAGCACTTTGGGTGGCCACAGCGAGTGGATTGCCTGAGCCTGCGGGTTTGAGACCCACCCGGGGAACTTGGTGAGACCTTGTCTCTACAATAAATCAAAAAATTAGCCGGGTATGGTGGCCCACACCTGTAGTTCCAGCTACTTGGAAGGCTGAGGCGGAAGGATCGCCAGAGCCCTGCAGGTCGAGGCTGGGGTGGCTGTGAGCGTGCCACTGCACTCCAGTCTGGGCGACGGAGTGAGACTCCAACTCAGAAAAAAAAATGCTACATTAAAACATCATTTTTGTCTTGAATATTGTGTTTTCTAGAGTTTCCTTTAATTTGCACCCAAGGCAATGCTTTCTTACCTCACCCTAATCCTGGCCCTGCCTACAGGGACCTCAGAGGGGCACGGGTGGGCAACTTCTCCAAGCATTGTGCCTCAAACAGCACAAGCAGGCGATCCTCATTATCCGGCTGATGGTGCTGGAGCCACCTTGGCTGGCTGCCCCATGAGAGAGGGAAATGGCAGTATCTCTGGATACCTGGACAGCCTGGAAAGGCTCTGACTGTGCTGAGAGAACCAGCTTTACGAGGTCGGCAGCTCTCATGGGATGGGCTGTCTCGTCCACATAACACCATCCATCAGCAGAAACTCCAGCAAGACGGAAGAGAGGCGCAAGAGGGAAGATTGAGAGAAGGCCAGGAGGGACATGGGATCCTCGCTTGATAGGAGACTCCCTCTTCTTTTGGGATTGCAGAGACGTGAACTGGATACAGGTGGGCACGGCTGAGACAGGCAGCTGCCTGCTGGATGCCACAGGCTGCAGCCTTTCAATCCTGCAGCACCACCTGCTGGCTCAAGGAATTTTTTCTCTCATTTATCAAGCCAACTCTCAATTCAAAGAAATCACTTTCTTTCTTCTCAACTAAATATTCGCTTCCGACTGGGTGCAGCGACTCACGCCTGTCATCCCAGCACTTGGGGAGGCGGGGACGAGAGGAGGGCCTGAGTTCAAGGTTCAAAACCAGCCTGTGCAACATGGTGAGACCTCATCTCTATGATAAAAAACTGGCTGGGCATGGTGGCACATGCCAGTGGTTCCAGCTACTTGGAAGGATGAGGTGGAAGGATCATGCCTGAACCCAGCAGGTGGAGGCTATGGTGGCCATGAGCATGCCACTGCACACCAGCCTGGGCTAGAGTGAGACTCTGACTCCAAAAAAAAAAAAAAAAATATATATATATATATATATATATATATATATATAGCTTCCTTTGAACTCGGGACAGCTAGAAAAAGTTCCAAATTTCTCTTCTTCCAGTAAGCCCTTCGTCTCAAATATTTCTGGGAAATAAAAGTGCAAATGAGTTCAACAAAACACAGTCGTTCTTCTATCTACTTCACCGCTCAACAACATTCTGTGGCTCCCTACTGCCTTAGAATCATGCTTATAATTCTTTTTTTTTTTTGGTAGAGATGAGGTCTCGCTATGTTACCCAGGCTGCTGTCAACTCCCGGGTTCAAGCAATCTCCCGCCTCAGCCTCCCAAATTGCTGGGCTTGTTGACATGAGTTACTACACCTAGCCAGGATCATGCTCACGATTCTTATAGCACCAGGTGGTCCTCCATGATATGACACCAAACCATCTGGGATCTTCCTGGATCCCAGGCACCATCCACAATGAGCCTCAACACTTGCTGGGCAAGTCTCCAGCTTTCTCATCTCAGAGCCTCAGAATGTGTTTTTTCTCAGTCTCTGACATCTCCTTCCAGACCCACACTCACTAAAAGTCTTTTTCTAGAGGCAGATGAATGCATAAACAAAATGTGGTATATGCAGTGGAATGGTATTCGGTCTTAAAACAGAAGGAAATTCTGACACATGCTACAGTATGGATGAACTTTCTTTTTCTGAGTCGGAGTCTCACTCCATCGCCCATGCTGGAGTACAGTGGCATGCTCACGGCCACCCCAGGGTTGACCTGCTGGGTTCCGGCGATCCTTCCGCCTCAGTCTTCCAAGTAGTGGAAACTACAGGCATGCGCTACTACGCCCGGCTAATTTATTTTTATTTTTATTTTATTGTAGAGACGAAGTCTCCCCAAGTTGTCCGGGCTGGTCTCGAACCCACGGGCTCAGTCAATCCACCCACCTCGGCCTCCCAAACTGCTGGGATGACAAGCTGAGCCACCGAGCCCAGTCAACATGGATGAATTTTGAGGATATCTTGCTAAGTGGTATAAGTCAGTCAGAAAAGGCCACATACTATCTGATTCCACTCATAGAAGAGTTTAGGGCTGTCAAATTCAAAAAGGTAAAAAGGTGGCTGCCGGGGACTGGGAAAAGTGGGGACTGGGAAGGTATTATTTGATGGGAAGAAAATTCCAGTTTTACAAGCAGACAGAGTCCTGTGGATGGATAATGGGGATGGTAGCGCAATGACAAGAATGTACTTAATGCCACCTAACTATATACTTAAAAGTCTTAATTTTATTTTATGTGTATTTCGCCACCACCATTTTTTTTTTTTTTTGAGTTGGAGTCTCACTCATCGCCCAGGCTGGAGTGCAGTGGCCCACTCACAGCCACTGCAGCCTCGACCTGCTGGGCTCAGGTGATCCTTCCACTTACAAGTAGCTGGAAATATAGGCATGTGCCACCACGCCCGGCTAATTTTTTGATTTATTTTAGAGATGAGGTCTCGCCAAGTTGCCCACCCTGGTCTCAAACCTGTGGGCTCAGGCAATCCTCTCACCTCGGCCTCCCCAAGTGCTGGGATTATAGGCGTGAGCCACCGTGCCCAGCCACCACCACCATTTTTAAATGAAGGCTTCTTCCTCTTGCAAATTTTGAAATTTGATCCAGAGCAAGACGAAGTGTTAGGAATCCAGGATCCTTGCTCCAAACTTCATCTAAAATGAGATGACCTGGCCCGGTGCAGTGGCTCAAGCCTGTAACCCCAGCACTTTGGGAGGCCGCGATGAGAGGATTGCCTGAGCCCGAGGGTTCAAGCTCGACAACTTTGGCGAGACCTCCTCTCTACAATAAAATTAAAAATAGCTGGGCATGGTAGTGGGCATCTGTAGTTCTGGCTGCTTGGAAGGCTGAGGCGGAAGGATCACCGGAGCCCAGCAGGTCGATACTGAGGTGGTTATGAGCGTGCCACTGCACTCCAGCCTGGATGATGGAGTGAGACTCCAACTCAAAAAAATAAAATAAATAAGATGAGATGACCTGCGTTAAGTCTTCCGAGGTTTGTCACCAGGCCCTGCAGTAGTCAATTCAGGGGCCTCACTGACAGTGCACATTGCAGACTCAGCATCCCTTAACCTTTAAATGGTCCCAGGAGAGCTTGGTTATTTTATTAGCCTCACTGGACCTGTGCAAATGCTAGGCCTCCGAGATACCAGCAACTTGCTCAAGGTCTCACAGCAGGTCAGAGACAGATCCTGAACCAGAGGCCTTTCCAAATGACAGAAATCTTCATCGAGTGCTTCGAGGGCAGTAGCCCTAAGCTTCGACTGTGTCATCTCATTAAAACAGGCATTTGGGTTTCTTTCCTTCCTGGAGTGCCTTCTTACATGGGAGGCATGTTTGGATTGGAATCTATCCTGTTGCATTCAGCAAAAATTTAATGCAAGTACACACAGGAAGAAGTACAGGAGAGCTGGGCTCGGTGGCTCAGTCTGTAATCCCAGCACTTTGGGAGGCTGAGGCAAGTGGATTGCCTGAGCCTGCGGGTTCAAGACCCACCTAGGCAAGTTGGCGAGACTTCGTCTCTACAATAAACCAAAAATTAGCTGGGCGTGGTAGCGCATGCCTGTAGTTCTGGCTACTTGGAAGGCTGAGGCTGAAGGATCGCTGGAGCGCAGCAGGTCGAGGCTGCAGGGGCCAGGAGCGTGCCACTGCACTCCAGTTTGGGTGACAGTGAGACTCCAACTCAAAAAAAAAAAACGAAATACAGGAGAGGCCAAGCATGGTGGTGCGCGTCCCATACTGCCAACACTTTGGGAAGTCGAGGCGACAGGATTGCTTGAGCCCAGGAGTTCAAGACCTGGGCAACATAGCAAGACTTCATCTCTACAAAAAAATTTAAAAATTATTCAGGTGAGGCTGTGCATGCCTGTAGCCCCAGCTACTCGGGAGGCTGAGGCAGGGGGATCGCCTGGGCCCTGGAGGTCGAGGATATAGTGAGCGGTGACTGTGCCACTGCACTCCAGCCTGGGCAACAAAGTGAGACCTCGACTCAAAATAAAAAGAGAGAGAGAGAGATACAGGAGAAACTAGCAGATCTGTTATCTCCCTCTTTCTTTTTAGGAAAACGCTGATTATCTTTGGGGCAAGAAGGCATCCAGCCTAAAGGATAAAAAATTATAATCACCAGGCTCTCGTGCAACTAGGAGTGGCCACGTGACTAAATTTGGGTCAATAAAATGCAAGTGGATAGCAATGTGGGAGTTCTGAGTGGGTAAAAACAGGCTCATCTGAAAGGGAGACTTCCCAGTTAGCCCTGTCTCCCTTCTTCCTCCCTGCGGCCTGAACATGAGTGAGATGGCTGGAGCACCAGCTGCCAACCAGGACCACGAGGCAACCTTGAAGGTAGAGGCCATGGGTTTGGCTGATGGAGTACAGGATGGAAGGAGGAGTCCAGATTGTGACGGCATGAAGTTGCCAACACCATGCTCGAGGCCTTCTCTGTGAGCCCAGCTGAGGTCTGCAGCCTCTGCCCATGTCCTCGTTGGGGTTGGGATGAGCTGACTTTGCCTCTGACCAAAGGGTTTCACACCTACTTACTTGGGCTGGTCCCCAAGTCAGTCCGGGTCAACACTGGAACTTAATACAAAGGACGGCTCGTTACTTCCCAGCTGCTCAAGTACTCAAAGCAAAGGGAGAAAGTGCTGGTAGAATACTATTCTTTTATTCAGGCCAGGTGCTGTGGCTCACGCCTATAATCTCAGTACTTGGGGAGGCTAAGGGGGGAGGATCGCTGGAAACCAGCCTGGGCAACACAGAAAGATCGTGTCTCTGAAAAAAAATTTGGCCCGGGCTCAGTGGCTCAGCCTATCATCCCAGCAATTTGGGAGGCTGAGGCGAGTGGATTGCCTGAGCCCACGGGTTCGAGACCAGCCCAGGCAACTTAGTGAGAGCCTGTCTCTACAATAAATCAAAAATTAGCCAGGCATGGTAGCACACACCTGTAGTTCCGGCTACTTGGGAGGCTGAGGCAGAAGGATAGCCAGAGACCAGTAGAGGTTGATACCAGGGTGGCGGTGAGTGTGCCATGGCACTCCAGCCTGGGCAACAGAGTGAGACTCCAATTCAAAAAATTAAAAATAAATTAAAAATAAAAAAAATTATACATATGTTTAAATTAGCCAGGTGTGGTGGCAGGCACCTATATACTTGGGAGGCCGAGGTGAGAGGATTGCTCAAGCCCAGAAGTTTGAGGCTACTGTGAGCTATGATCGCACCACTGCACTCTAGCTTGGGTGACAGAGCAAGACTCTGTCTCAAAAGGAAAAAAAAAAGAAGCACTTTTTCTTCCTAACTTCCTATGGCTGTAAATGGCCACTCTCTCTAAAGAACCCGCAAATGCGGAGGAAGCCCGGGGGTCAAGTGTGCTCGGTAGGACACTTTCCGCTCAGGAATGGCTTCCCAGAACAGAGTCTTCAGCTGAGGTTGCTGAGAAGGGAGGGAGCTCTTCCAGAGGTCCCCCTGGTTCCTCAGTTCCTCTGTAGCCTGGCTCAGACTCACCATGTGTCCCTCTCAGGAGCACAAACTCTTTGTAAGTGGGCATATTGGGGGAGGGAAGATAACGGTAGAGCGTGACTCCAGGGACTTGCCCCGCGCCTTAAATAAAGGGACACAGACAGAGTGTGGAAGGCTGAGCTTCAAGGGGACCAGGAACAGTGCAAAACCCAGCTCTCCAGGAAAGGCTGATCGTGAGAATCCTAAGAGGTGCTGATGGGAGACCTCCTGGGAGTCAGGGAGCCGGAGGCCAGTATTCCACAGGTCACCCTTGTGAGATGGAGAAGGGAAAAAAAACAGCATCTTTCTGCAACACAACCACCTGGCACAATTTCTCACAACATACCGTTTTATTCTGTTGGGTTTTTTTTGAGTTGGAGTCTCACTCCGTCACCCAGGCAGGAATGCAGTGGCATATTCAAGGCCACCGCAGCCTCAACCTGCTGGGCGCCGGCGATCCTTCTGCCTCAGCCTTCCAAGTAACTGGAACTACAGGTGCGCACTACCACGCCCAGCTAATTTTTTATTTATTGTAGAGACGAGGTCTTGCCAAGTTTCCCGGGCTGGTCTCGAACCTGCAGGCTCAGGCAATCCACTCACCTCGGCCTCCCAAATTGCTGGGATGACAGGCTGAGCCACCGAGCCCGGCCAACATACCGTTTTTATTAAAAGAGATACGGGCCGGGTGCAGTGGCTCACGCCTGTCATTCCAGCACTTTGGGAGACCGAGGCGAGAGGATTGCCTGAGCCCAAGCGTTCGAGACCAGCCTGGGCAACTTGGCGAGATCTCGTCAAATAAATAAAAAAAAATTAGCCGGGCATGGTGACACACACCTATAGTCCAGATACTTGGAAGGCTGAGATAGAAGGATCACCTGAGCCCAGCAGGTCGAGGGTGCAGTGGCCATGAGTGTGCCGCTGCTCTCTAGCCAGGGCAACAAAGTGAGACGCTGATTAAAAAAAAAAAAAGATATCTTTACTGCTAACTGCAGAAATATGATCATAATACATATATATGAGGGGATCCCCAAAAAACTCAGAATGTATTTATAAAAAATTGCATATTTATCCTTGCATGTTTAGACTTCAGTCACCTTCAAAGCACTCTCCATTTGATGTAGCATATTTATCAAGATGCGTTTTCCATTGCTGCTTAAAACCATTTTGGACCCGTCCGTTTTGATGCCTTTTAGGTTGCTGTCCTATTTTGTCTCACCTCTTCCATATCAGCAAAACATTTTCCTTTGAGGATTTTTTCATCCGGGGAAACAAAAAAGAAAGTCACCCAGGGCGAGATCTGGTGAACAGGGAGGGTGGGACCCAGGCGTCATGCCGGTTTTGGCCGAAAACTGCTGAACACTCAACGCAGTGTGGACAGGTGTGCTTGTAAATCGCCCATCAAGAAATGGGCAAAGAATCTTCAAGAAAAAATTCCCTGAAGCCGAACGCAGCCTCTCACAACAACGCCAGCTGGTCCACCGATGCCAATGGGTTCCTAGAACACTTACCTCGTGGGGCAAGCCTGGACTACAAGGGTCCCACCCTCCGAAAGATAATTGCTGGCTTTTGGGGGTCCCGCCTCGTTGTACATAATTTCTACCATGAGAAGAATTATCTCTTGAGAAGGGGTGGCCCTGGGTGCCTCTGGCATCAGAGCTCATATCACCCCATGAACGAGAGAGTTTCTTCATCAGGCTTCAAGCATCATCATGATTAAGAAGCACCAACTTGGTCAAGATGATGGGTGTTTTGCACAATTTATGACACCTGATCGTCACGACAATCTTGGAGTGCACAGATGAGAAAACAGGCCTGGAAAGGTTCAGAGACTTGCCTAAGGTCACACAGTATGAATGTGGCCACACGAGCTCTCAGGACTCAAGAGGCCACATGCCCTGGAGGAGAAGCAAACATACGGCCCCAAGGAAAGCCAGCACCTGGCTTCCCTGGATGCCAACCCATCCTCATTCCGTTTGCCATCATCACCCACAGCCTCCACCCCCTCCTACTCCTCAGCCATCACCAGAGCGTGGTTTGTAGGCTCAAACCGAACCACCAACAAGGGACAGACCCACAGAATCCCACAGCAGTCAAGCTCACTCCAACCTCGGCAACCTTATGCACACGTGACAGGACACAGCCAGGCACAGAGCTCATGCCTATAATCCCAGCACTTTTGTTGGGAGGCTGAGGCAGGAGCATTACTTGAGCCCAGGCGTTCCAGAACAGTCAGGGCAATATAGCAAGGCCTTGTCCTTACAATAAATAAATAAAATAAAATAAACAAACAAATAAATAAAATTAACATCTGTTACCCCAGCTATTAGGGAGGCTGAGGCAGAAGGATCATCTGAGCCTAGGAGGTTGAGCCTGCAGTGAGATATGATATGCCACTGCACTACAGCCTGAATAACAGAGGGAGATCCCAACTCAAAAAATAAAAAATAAAAAAAAGACTCGGGCAGGAGGTGTGGTCAGGAGGGCATACCCTCTTCCCCAATTTCTCACTCTCTCACCATTTTAAAACAGGTTCCAGATTTCAAAGCCCCTGTCTTTTTCTTTTTCTTTTTTTTTTTTTTTTTTTTAGTTGGAGTTTCACTCTGTCACCCAGGCTGGAGTGCAGTGGCCCGCTCACAGCCACTGCAGAACCTGCTGGGCTCAGGCAATCTTTCCCCTCAGCCTTCCAAGTAGCTGAAACTACAGGCGCGCGCCACCACGCCCGACTAATTTTATGATTTACTATAGAGATGAGGTCTCACCAAGTTGTCCAGGCTGGTCTCAAACACATGGGCTCAGGCAATCCTCTCACCTCGGCCTCCCAAAGGGCCGGGAATATAGGCATGAGCCACCGCGCCTGGCCAGCCCCCGCCTTTCAAAGCAATGCTGTACCGTTTCCACCTCTTCGAGCTGCATTCACCTGAGCTTCAGAAATGACTGACGGGCACACCAGACCCTGAACAAGAGCCTCTGACCGCAGGTGAGGCTGGTTACCTTTTTCCTCCGACTCCAGGATTTCCTGCAGAACGAGGAAGGACGTGGACTGTTTCGGGGGCTCGTTCAACTCCTGTTTCTCCTGCAGCATCTTGTAAACTTCAGATTCTTTGTCGATGACGAGGCCGCTTGGAGGCTGAGCATGGTCTAAGCTGTAAAGAATGTTTGGAAATGCATGAGGACACGTCAGAAGTCAGAAAAAACCTCGCTGGGCGCCTCCTCCAGGCAAAAAGACCCCCGATTCAAGGAGGGCCAGACATCATCCCAGTGAGCAAAGGCTTCTCAGCAGCAAACCTTCTCCCAGCACACCGTCAGTTTCAGTAATTCAGTTTCTTTCTGGCCTACTCCTGTAAAATGGGATTGCTTTATTTCTTTTTCTTTTTCTTATTTATTTTTAGTCAGAGTCTCACTCTGTCACCCAGGCTGGAGTGCAGTGGCACACTCATAGCCACCACAGCCTCGGCCTGCCGGGCTCAATCAATCCTTCTGCCTCAGCCTTCCAAGGAACTGGAACCACAGGCACGCACCACCACACTCAGCTGATTTTTAATTTATTGTAGAGACAAGATCTCACCATGCTGCCCAGGCTGGTTCCCAAATCCTGGGCTCAGGCAATCCTCTCGCCTCTGCCTCCCAAAGTGTTGGGATTACAAGCATGAGCCACCACGCCTGGTCTTCTTCATTTCCTTTCTTTTTTTTTGGAGTTAGTCTCACTCTTGTCGCCCAGGCCGGAGGAGTGCAGTGGCATGCTCATGGCCCCCACACCACAGCCTTGACCTGCAGGGTTTAGGCGATCCTTCCACCTCAGCCTTCCACGGAGCTGGAACTACAGACGCACGCCGTCACACCCGGCTAGTTTTTGGGATTTATTGTAGAGACAAGGTCTCACAAGTCGCTCAGGCTGGTCTCAAACCCCTAGGCTCAAGCAATTCTCTCACCTTGGCCTCCCAAAGTGCTGGGATTACAGGCTGAGCAACCGCGCCCAGCCTCTTTAGTTCTTTTTAAATTACACAAACAACATTATGTCAAAAATAAAAGTTTGAAGAGGGAAAATGTCAACCACAACCCGGCTACTACAAACTCAGCTGGGTTCCCTCTGTGCAGACCACATGCACTACTTTCATGAGTAGAAATCCCAGTGCCCCTCCATTCCTAATTACCTCAAAGTGCTTTCCCCACCTCCATAAACTCTGTCGCCCCGGCTGTTCTCAAACTCTTGGCCTCAAGCGATCCTCCCGCCTCAGCCTCCCAAAGTGCCAGGATCATAGGCGCACACCACCACACCCAACCCAGAGTAATATTTTAAACATGTGAATCAGACTGTTTTGTGCTGCAGCTCAGTGTATTCTCACCTGACATAGAACCACACGCTGGAACTTTAAATAGCAAAACGCAAGTTCAGTCAAATGCAACTCCTTTGGAGTAAACGTTTATTACCAAAAAAGACAAAGGCCCTGAAAGATGTGGCCCAGCTTCCCTCTCCAGACACATGCCCTGGCACCCCTGGCTCAGTCCACCCTAGTCAGACCAGTCTTCTCACCGTGCCTGGCACACACCACCCTCCGCTTTGCCCTTCCTCCTCCCTCGGCCTGGAACACTCCTCCAGGGGTCTTCATGGCTCCCACGCATCACCAGGTCTCTGCTCACATGCACCCCTCAAAGGTCTTCCTGACCCCAACTTAAAGCAGCCCATCCTATCCCCACCACTCTCTACCCTGCCATCTGCTCAATCACATAGTCTACATGCCTGGGTTTATTCTGTATTACTTGTCTCGCCTAGAAAGTAAGCCCCATGAGGACAGGACTTGGCCTGTCTTCTTCCCCATCCTATTCCCAGGCCCGGCTTAGGGCTTGGCACAGGGTCAGAGCCCAGCAGGCACCAGGTAAGTGAATGAACATCGCCCCATGAATCCTGCCTGCTTGCTGCACTCTCCCTGCTCCTGTGGGCTCAGGGACGTCCTTGGGGGCAGCCCAGTCTCCTGGCCCCAGATCACCTCCTTCCTCTCAGCCTTGGGTGCTGGGAAGAGGGACTATGTGTCCAGTGGAGCCAAGGAACAGGGATCAGATGAATGTTTGGTGACGCAATTTATCATGCAGATGGACAGGCTTGTGTGTGAACAAGCTGCACTTTCTGGATAACAAGGTTACATGCTTGGCTAGGCGTGCTCATGCCTGAAATCCCAGCACTTTGGGTGGTGGAGGTGAGAAGATTGCCTGAGCCCAGGGGTTCGAGACCAGTGCGTGGTGGCACATGCCTGTGGTTTCAACTAAGAAGGATCGCCTGAGCCCAGCAGGTGGGGGCTGTAGTGGCCGTGAGCATCACTGCACTCCAGCCTGAGCAACAGAGTGAGACTCCGACTCAAAAAAAAATAAAATAAAATGGGGCTACATGCTCTCCAGTCTTAAGGGTGCAGGCAGTGGCAGAAATGGCTTCCCCCAGGAAATCTAACCCAGTCGCTCTTTAGGGCTGGAGCCTCTTTTCCTGGTGCAAATGAAGCATACCAGTTACCCTTACTCATTTCCACCGGCCTATCCTGTACTTAATTCGCTCACATTCTGTTTAATTAGTTCCCATCCACCTTAAAAAGAAAGCCAGGGCGTATGTTTTCCCTACGTATTTCTCTCCAAGTTACCTCTTCCTCTTCCTTTCTCCCTTCCCCTCTTTCTTCCTCTCTCTTCACTGAGCCAACCACTGGGGCAGCCTGCTGGGACACATCCTGAACTCAGGTCCCCAGCTGGAGGAGAGTCAAAAGGAAGGTTGCGGGCACTTCCCTTGACTCCAGGCATGTTCTTCTCTGCTGCCAGAGTTAAGACTCATCATCAGTGGGTTACAAGGGGGGAGAAAGCAGCTGTCCCTGCCTGTCCTGCTCACGCCACCTGATCTCGGCCTTTGGCCCTCTCTCCCTCCACCTCTGGGGACTGTGGGAGCCTCCCTAAGGCCAGCCATCAGACCACCTGGGAGAGTTATTTTAACCAAAGATCTTCCCCTGGTTCACTTTTCCAGTCCTTTCTTTCAGTGATAGGTCTGATTCTGTGATTCTTGAGCTTGGAACTTGCCCATAAAAAGTGTATTACATTATTTTTAATTTGTCTTTTTTTTTCTATAACATTTAGAACTATTTTAAAACCAAGATCAGACCATGGAATGTTCTTGGGAAGGATTTTTGTCTTCTTTGACTTATGTTATGTCTGGAAGCCTTCAAGGGAACTCCAAAAATGACAATGCCCAAACCACAAGGCCATCACATATTTTTCCAGCAAATGGCCTTGTAAAGTATTTTCATAATGAAAACATTTACTATTTTTGTGTCCAATAACGATAATTTTTTTATGCCAGTAGATAACGTATAAAGCGCTTTCAATATCCATCACCTTACTTCAAGCATTTATACATCTGTTTCAGAAATAATATCCTGGCCGGGTACAGTGGCTCACACCTGTAATCCCAACACTCTGGGAGGCCAAGGGGAGAGGATCACTTGATCGCAGGAGCCCAAGACCAGTGTAGGCAACATAGACCTTGTCTCTACAAAATCCAGGCGTGCGTCTATAGACTCAGCTACTTGGGAGGCTGAGGCAAGCCATGATCGTGCCACTGCACTCCAGCCTGGGTGACAGAGTGAGACCCCATCTAAAATAATAATAATAATAATGTCCTAAAAACCAATGTCTAAGTCTTAGGCATTAGATTGTCTATACATTGACATGATACTATGAAATATCT
The DNA here is from genome assembly GCF_000164805.1 of Carlito syrichta. Lineage (NCBI taxonomy): Eukaryota > Metazoa > Chordata > Mammalia > Primates > Tarsiidae > Carlito > Carlito syrichta. Next base: position 118,337 of record NW_007250859.1, read on the forward strand.
TTTAAAATATGCACAGAAAATGAAGCCAAAAATATATCATGTTTGTATATAATAGCAGCAATGAAAGAAAGAACTACAGTGATATGGTTTCAGAAAATATAATATGTATTGCTGAATCTCCTGGAGAACACGTTTTGAGGGCAGGACACAAGAAGTAAACACTTTCTTCTGAACTCACTTTCTGCAATTTTATAAATAAATAAACAACGTACAAAAAGAGTTTAATCAAATTCAACTCCTTCGGAGTCATGACCCATTACACAAAGATTCCTAGTTCTTGTCTCTCCCTGAGTCACACTTGTAACTGATGCGCACCAGTTTCCTAAATGTTTAACATTTTTTCCCACTGTTTTAGGCCCTGAACCCAGACCCTGCCTCCCCAGGGGTAGTCTAGCCAAGCCACTCCCGGCCCAACAAGGCGGCCAACACAGCCAGGCCTATAAGGATCCCAGTGGTCTTTGGAACAGAAGAAGAAACTCCCCTTAAGCCCATTTCCCAGAGGAGGCTTTCAGGGGCTGAGCCTGCAGACCCTATGTGACTCACATAGGCCTGCTCCAGCCGAAAGAGCAGTTACCATAAAGGTCAGGAGGGCAAGGGGGAGCAAAAACAGCCTGTCTGTGACTCTGGGGTTTGAGTCAGCACAGCAACCCTGGGATGGATGCCTACGCCATCACACTAAGGAAATGACCAGAGGGAGGACATGAGGAGCTATTTTTTATTTTAATTTGTTTTTTTATTTTTTTGAGTTAGAGTCTCACTCTGTCACCCTGGCTGGAGTGCACGTTCACAGCCACCACAGCCTCGACCTGCTGGGCTCAGGCGATCCTTCTGCCTCAGTCTTCCAAGTAGCTGGAATTACAGGCACGCACCACCACACCCAGCTAATTTTTGGATTTATTGTAGAGACAAGGTCCTGCCAAGTTGCCCAGGCTGTTTTCGAACCTGTAGACTCAGGCAATCCTCTCACCTCAGCCTCCCAAAGTGCTGGGATTATAGGCGCGAGCCACCGCGCCCAGCTGGAAGTATTTTTAAAACTTGAACCTCTGGCAGCAAATTAGTAATTTGTATATAAATCTCAACTAAAACAAAAATGCTATAAGAAAATATAACCTTAAAGGGGTCATTTTCTCACACAGTAAGAGAATGCTGGTTCTTTAATAAGGCTGCCCTGTACGTAAGACAAAGACTGTGACAGAAATGAGGATTACGTGAATTATAAGAATAATCCAGAAAAGTGAAGCTAGTCCCTTCAAAAAAATATTTTTCCTGGTCAAGCATGATGACTCATATCTGTAATCCCAGCATTTTAGAAGGACGAGGTTGGAGGACTACTGAGCCTAGGAGTTTGAGACCTACCTAGGCAAGATATCTACCCTGTCTCTACAAGAAAATCAAAAAATTAGCCAAACGTGGTGCTGCACACCTGTAGTCCCGGCTACCCAGGAGGCTGAGGCAGAAAGATCACCTGAGCCCAGAGTGACACTGCAGTGAGCCGTGATCGTGCCACTGCACTCCAGCCTGGACAACAGAGCAAGACCCCAACTCAAAAAAATTTTTTTTTCCCTATCTGGGAAGATGGAATAGACATATGTTTCCCTGTTTCACCTCTTCGATACAACTCAAAACCCTGGGCATTATGTATAAAACAAATATAAGAAGACTGAAAGGGGGACAGAAGAAGGCAGACTGGCCAAGGACCCCAGGTCCTACATGGTGGTCAGCTCCCTGGGTTTTCTTTTTGCCTTGGACACCCCAGACATGGCACTAAGGGCCACACCTGGAAGGGGCCTAGGTACAGACAGAGAAAGTCTCATGAGAAGTCTGCTCTCACTGACCAAAGGACTGAAAAAGGGACCGCTCAGCAAGACATAACGCTTCGAGACAATAACCACTTTTCCCCAGCCAGATAAATGCCAGGAAAGGCCAAGTGGGAGTCCACACACTCTACCCCACGGAGCTACAATGAGGTGTCCTAAATACCTCACTAGAGTGGAGCCAGGGAAAGCTCCGTAGGGAGCCCGTAGGTCGTCCCTCCCCGGGTGTAATGAAGAAAGCCCAGTGGAGAGTCAGGACTTGCACCACCACTCAGCAGTTAACAAGGCCACCACTCATCTCCAATGGCGTCATGGGAGACCGCCTGGGGAGCCAGAATGCCCATCCCTGTCCAAAAGTAATGAGTGACCCCCAGGAACCTCAGTTGTAAACAGAGGCAGAGTGGGGAAATTAGACCCCCACCTGCCAGGAACAAAGTACCCAGGCAACCTTGTCTCTACAACAAAAAAAAAAATTAGAAAAAATTAGCTGGGCTTGGTGGAGCGTGCCTGCAATCCCAGCAGCTTAACTTGGGAGGCTGAAGCAGACAGATCGCCTGAACCCAGGATGTCAAGGCTATGGTGAACCAGTGAACCATGAATGTGCCACTGCACTCCAGCCTGGTGACAGAGTGAGATCCCGGCTCAAAAATAAATAAATAAATAGCACCATATATATATCCCATCAAGGATATTCGATGAAAGAGTAAGCCAGATACGGTGGCTCACGCCTGTAATCCCAGCACTTTGGAAGGCAGAGGCGAGAGGGCTATCTGAGTCCAGAGGTTTGAGACCAGCCTGGGCAACTTGGCGAGACCTTGTCTCTGCAATAAATTAAAAAATTAGCCGAGTGTGGTGAGACAGAAGGATTACCCGAGCCCAGCAGGTTGAGGCTGCAGTGGCTGTGAGCGTGCCACTGTACTCCAGCCTGAGTGCACTCCAGCCTGAGACCCCCCAACTCAAAAAAAAAAAAAACGATGAAAGAGTAATTTTGTGATTCTCCAAAAAGAAATTTCTAAGCCCTAATGGCTTCACTAGAGAATTCTACCAAACATTTAAAGAATTACCACCAACTCTATGCAATCTTTGCCACAAAACAGGAAAAACACATTTCCCAGATTATTTTGTAAAGTTAAGTTAGTATTACCCCAAACCAGCCAAGAATAGTACCCAAAACAAGAAAACTACAGACCGGTATCCCCCCCATAATTACAGATGTAAAGCTCCTGAATAAATCATTAACAAATGGTATTTAATTATATGCAAAAAGAATGATACACCATAGTCAAGTGGTGTTTATTCCAGGGAAAGTCTAGTTCAATATTTAAAAAACGTCAAGGCCATCCATCATAGCAGCAGCTAGAGGAAAAAAACTCACTTGATCATATGAACCAACATAGAAAAACCAACGCTCATTCACAGTACAAACTCTCAGCAAAAGATAAATAGAGAGGAACGTCCTCAACTTGATATCACCCACGGAAAGCTACAGCTAGCATCATAGTTAATGACAACAAGCTGAATGCTATCCCCTGAAGACTGAGAACAAAGCAAGAACATGTGCTCCCCACTCTGGCCTACAATGGTGCGATAAGTTGCAGTCAGTGTGATAAGGCAGAAAAGGAAACACACGGCACACAAATTAGAAAAAAAGATAAAATGGGCTCTATTTGCATATGACACAATTGTCCGTGTAGAAAATCACAAGAAATCTACTCTCAAAACTCCTAGAACTATTAAGAGAATTTGGCAAGGATATACCAAAATAAACATCAAGACACACGACAAGCATAACAACAACAACAAAATCAACTATATTTCTTTTTTTTTTTTTTTTTTTTTACTTGGGAGTCTCACTCTGTCATCCAGGCTGGAGTGCTGTGTCACACTCACGGCCACCGTAGTGTCGACCTGCTGGGTTCCAGTGATCCTTCCGACTCAGCCTTCTGAGTAGCTGGAACTACAGGCTCACGCCACCACGCCCGGCTAATTTTTTAATTTTTATTGTAGAGATGAGGTCACACCAAGCTGCCCAGGACTGGTCTCGAACCCGTGGGCTAGGGCAATCCACTCACCTTGGCCTCCCAAAGTGCTGGAATTACATACTGAGCCAACGTGCCCAGCCTGCTATATTTCTTTAACAATGAACATGTGGGCACCGAACTTAAAAATATAATAACAATGACTCAAAAAGTACATCTGCCCTCCCACTTAGGTGTAAATCTGATATAAAATGTATGGGACTCGAACGCTGAAAACATCAAACTGCAGATGAAAGAAATTAAAGAAGATCTAACTAAGTAGAACAGTACCAAATTCATGAGTTGGGAGAATCAAGGAAGTAGAGATGTCAGTTCTCCCCAGATTGATATACAGGTTTAACACAAGTCATATTAAAATCTCAGCAAGGCCAGGCACAGTGGCTTACACCAATAGTCCCAGCCCTTTGGGAGGTCGAGCAAGAGGATTGCCTAAGCACAGGAGTTCAAGACCAGCCTGGGCAACACAGCGAAACTTCATATCTACAATAAATTTTTTAAAATTAGCTGGGTGTGGCGGCGTGCACCGGTAGTCCCAGCTACTAGGGAGGCTGAGGCAGCAGGATCACCTGAGCCCAGGAGGTAGAGTCTGCAATAGCCTGGATGACAGAGTAAGTTACGAAAACAAAAAACAAAAACAAAAAACTCAGCAAGATTTTGCAGATATAAACAGAATTATTCTAAAGTTTACAAGAAAAGACAAATAATTTTGAAAAGAGAATAAAATTGGAAAATGCAGTCTGACTTAAAAACTTTTTTTGTAGTGACAGCAATCAAGACTGTGGTATTGATGGAGGGACATATATAGAGATCAGTGGAGCAGAAGAGAGAACACAGAAATAGACCCACACAAATATGCTCAAATGAGTTTTACTTTAATAAAGGCACAAAAGCAATTTAATAGAGGAATGATAGCCTTTTGAGCAAATGATGTGGGAACAACTGTTTGCTGAATCTCATACCCCACACAAAAATTAACTAAAAATGTATCAAAGACCTAAATATAAAACTACAGGCTGGGTGCTGTGGTTTACATCTGTAATCCCAGCACTTTGGGAGACCAAGGCAAAAGGATCACTTGATTCCAGGAGTTCAAGACCAGCCTGGAAAAAATAGCGAGACCTCATTTCTATTAAAAAATAAATGAAGTAAAATTATGTATAATTTAGAGGGGAAAAAAGGGAGAAAATGTTCAGGCTCTCAGCTACGGGTTCTTAGACACCAAAAGCACAATCTATGAACAGAAAACTGGTAAATGCCTCAAAAGTTAAAAACTTGCTTTGTGAAAGACCCTGATAAGAGGATTAAAAGACAAGCTACAGATTGTGAAAAAATATTTGCAAACCACAAATCCAGCAGAAGACTAGAACATACAAGGATGGCAAATAAGCACATGAAAAGATGTTCAACATCACTGCCCATCAGGATAATACACACTACAAACCACAATGATATATGAGTACTGAGTACACATCTATCCAAATGGTCACAACAAAAAAACAGTGACAACAGTAAATGCTAGAAAGAACAGAGAGAAACTGAATCACTCATACGTTGCTGGTGGAAATGTAAAATGACACTCTACCAAACAGTTTAACAGTTTCTTTAAAAACTAAACATGAGCCGGGCTCGGTGGCTCAGCCTGTAATCCCGCGCTTTGGAAGGCTGAGGTTGAGTGGATTGCCTAAGCCCGCGGGTTCGAGACCCGCCTGGGCAGGCGAGACCTCATCTCTACAATAAACCAAAAAAATTAGCCGGGCGTGGTGGCGTGCGCCTGTAGTTCCAGCTACTCGGAAGGCTGAGGC
>NW_007250859.1:124164-141375 GCF_000164805.1 Carlito syrichta
GCTGAGGCGGAAGGATCGCCGGAGCCCAGCATGTCGAGGCTGCGGTGGCCGGGAGCGGCCCCTGCACTCCAGCAGTCTGGGCGACAGTGAGACTCCAACTCAAAAAAAAAGAGAAACCAAAGGAGTTGTTATGGCACCAGAAGATGAGACACAAAGAGGGGCAAAGCCAGTTCTCTGTGGGCTCCCAGAAGTTAGCTAGAAGGACAAGCAGCCACCTTCCTCACAGAGGTCTCCCTCCCATCCAGCTCTGAAGGAGAGCAGGATTCATACAATGCGCCTGATGTCACTGGAATCGAGAACAAAGTATCCCTTTGTTTCCACTGTACCTGCTTAGCGATCTGCCTCATGAGTGTTTGGCGGCACCACCTGAGAACACAACTCGGAAGAGTTAGTATCTTGGGACAATGGTGCAGTTCTTGTGGGAGCTCAACTGATCATCCTACGAAGAGACCACCACTCCATCAGGAAGCTGATTAACTCACAGGTGGGCTGAACGTCAGCCACGATGCTGGGAAAGAATGAAGTTTGATAAAAGTCACAGCAAAACTGGCTGGGCTCGGTGGCTCAGCCTGTCATCCCAGCACTGTGGGAGGCCGAGGCAAGTGGATTGCCTGAGCCCACGGGTTCGAGACCAACCCGGGCAACCTGGCGAGACCTCGTCTCTACAATACATCAAAAATTAGCCAGATGTGGTAGAGCACGCCTGTAGTTCCGGCTCCTTGGAAGGCTGAAGCGGAAGCATCGCCGGAGTCCAGCAGGTCAATGCTGGGGTGGCCGTTGAGTGTGGCACTGCACTGTAGCCTGGGTGACAGAGTGAGACACCAACTCAAAAAAAAAAAAGTAGTCACAGCAAAATCTTCTCCATCACATCTGTCTCCTTGCTTCAACCTCTTGGGAGCCCCCAGTATTCAGAAGTGATGGGGATGGAGTCCCTCACGGGCAATAAAATCAAAAAGAATTAGTATTTTCTGAGCACGTGCCAGGGGCCAGGCACCGTGTGGGTTTCTCTGTACACATCGCATTGTTCCCTCAACAACCTGGTGGTGAGGTAGTTAGGTCGGGAGACTGAATGTCAGAGAAGTTATATGGTTTGCCCAAGGTCACACAGCTAGTAAGAAACAGAGCTGGAATTCATGGTTCAGGTCCCCTGATCTATAAATCTCTTAGGCAGCATCGTATAAATAATGAAATCCCAGCTCTAAATTATCAGATTTTTGACCAGGGCCCCTGAACTCAATTAAAAGAGGTCAGATGGGCGGTGACATCTTTCTGCTGAACTGAGCCACACTGCTTTCACCCACTGGATACACACAGTAGGCACTCAATAAATGATTACGATGCTGAACTGACCTAGAGGAAAAAGGCTGCTGAGGACCGCCCCCATCCACTGTGTGCTGAGAGGAGGGGGCGGCAGAGGACCACCCTCCCAACCTACTTTCCCAGGTGACAATGCTGTCTCTATTCTTGTCTGACTGGGAGGCAGCTACAAGATAGTCACACACACCAGGATGCTTTGAAGTGCAAAGGACAAAGAAACCCAGGGAGAGCCCCAGGGAATGGGTGATGACCTCAGATGCAAAGTATGTAGTGAGCCAATTCTGGAACCTCAGCGAATTTCACAGACTAAACAGTAAGAGATGGGGGGAGCAAATGCTTGGGACCTGAGCTGACAGAGCGAGCAAGGTTTCCCGGTGACTCCTGGGCTCACAAGAGAATCTTTCTTTGCTAAGAACGTACTAGGAATAGAGCAGCAAGCTGAGAATGACCACACTGGCAGCATGGCACATTCTGGCAGCTCCTTTGCCTTGGGCTGTTGGTATTCCCCCTGTTTCTGGATTCATCCTCAAAGATTCTGAGATGGAGCAGAAACTGGGCCCTCTCTGTTAAGAAAATCTGCAAGGAGGTGTTAGATAAAGACTCAGAGACCTCTGCAGCCAAAGACATCTGAGACAGGAGGGGCCCCGGGCTGGAGGGGAGGCTTGCACAGTCTCCAGACAGTTTCAGACTTAATTGTTTCAGACTGGGGGGAGGGGACGAGCAGGGAGCATGAGAGGAGAAGAAGAAATAGACATTAATGAAGGAAAAATAGCCAAGGCCACACTAAAAATACTTCCCGGGCACAGAGTTCTCCCAATGCATTGCAGCTCTTTCAATTAAGGATATGTCATTTCCTGGGTTATTAAATCCAGATCATGGAACATTCCACTCTGGGACAGTTATGGAGGGTCACATTCTCAGCCACCCGGGCACCAAAGGAACGAACAACAGGGATCACACCCTGTCTCCACCAGTCCTCAACGAGGGGCTTGGGAGCTTCCCTTTTGGGTGTGTCCTCGGAAAGATTGGGGAGCCCAGCAAAGACGCCCTTCTCAGGTATTTCAAATGCCCCCATGGTCACCTGGTATCATTATCATCACCTCAAGCCAGTAAGGCCCTGCAAAAAGCAGAATTGCGGGCCAGGTGCAGTGACTCACACTTGTAATCCCAGTGAGAAGCCAAGGCGAGAGGACTGCTTGAGCCCAGGAGTTCAAGACTAGCTTGGGAAACATAGTGAGATCTCATCTCTACAAGAAACTTTTTAAACGATCTGGGCATAGTCTACTCTGGAGACTGAGGCAGGAGGATCACCTGAGCCCAGGAGGTTGAGGCTGTGGTGAGCTATGATTGTGCCACTGCACTCTAGCCCAGGCGACAGAGTGGCTACTTTGCATTGGTTACTAGGGTAAATGTCCATGCCTTTAAAATCTTCTAAAGCCAAAGTCACAGAGGAAAAAGTCTGTCCTATAAGACTTGAAGAAATTTAAAAAGAAGTCACAGTGTCCTCTCTCTGTTAGGCACAGGAACCTGTATGCTGTGGGTGCCCAATAAAGTCTGTCTCTCTTTTGGGGACAGTAGGGACTATATGCACAGGATAGCTACCAGGCCCTTGGAAAGGGTTCCTGCAAAATTTCTCTCCAAACATTTAAGGACTTTGGGACTTCCTCTATCTTAACCTCTTCTAATCTGCATTGGAAGCAACTGACTTGCAATTTAATTCCCCTAAGAGTTGGACAGATTCTTGTTCAAGGTGAATGGGGAAGGAACTGAACAGCAAAGCGGGCTTCAGAGTTGAAACAAGATTGATGACTCCAGGTGGGAAAGACCCTCAGCGCTCAGACAAGTTTGGACCACATGCTGTTTTCCAGCAAAATTTAAATGTCACCAACATTTAAAAATCAGATTTCAGGCTGGGTGAGATGGCTCAAGCCTGTAATCCCAGTACTTTGGACGGCTGAGGTGAAGGGATTGCCTGAGATCACGAGTTAGAGAACAGCATGGGTAACTTGGCGAGATCTCATCTCTACAATCAATCAAAAAATTAGCCAGGCATGGTAGCACATGCCTCTAGTCCCAGCTACTTGGAAGGCTGAGGCAAAAGGATCACCTGAGCCCAGCAGGTCAATGCTAGAGTGGCCGTGAGCGTGCCACTGCACTCCAGTCTGGGCGATGGAGTGAGACTCCAACTAAAAAAAAAAAAAAAAAATCAGGAGATTTTAAAAAGAGACTTTCCAGCTGCGTGCAGTGGCTCACATCTGTCATCCCAGCACTTTGAGAGACAGAGGCAAGAAGACTGCCTGAACCCATGTTTCTACAATAAATTAAAAAAAAAATCAGCTGGGCACGGTGGGACGTGCCTGTGGTTCCAGCTACTTGAAAGGCTGAGGCGGAAGGATCGCCTGAGCCCAGCAGATTGAGGCTGCGGTAGTTGTGAGTGTGCCACTACGCTCCAGCTTAGGCAACACAGTGAGACTCCAACTCAAAAAAAAAAAGAGGCTTTCCAGCTTCTGTTTTAATGAAAATGATCAGCAGAAATGGGAACTGTTAGGCCTGCACATGGAAGCTGGCTGGAGCCAAGGAGTAGCGTCCTCACTGGACAGGGCATACACAGTCCAGCTGCCACCAGCCACTCTGCCCCTCCTTGTTTGCACTCAGAGCTCTGTGGGGTTTTCTTATCCCTTCTGCCATCTCTGCACATTTGAGTCAGCCACTCCTAACTCAGTCCATCTCCCTTCACCCACAGAGAACTGGCCCCTCCTCCTCAAACCCAGTTTGAGGAGAACCCAGAGAACTGGCCCCTCCTCCTCAAACCCAGTTCCTTTGCCTAGGGCTGCTGGTATTCCCAGTGTTTCCAGATCCATCCTTAAAGAGTTTGAGATGGCTAGGCATAATGGCTCATGCCTGTCATCCCAGCACTTTGGGAGGCGGAGGCGAGAGGATCACCTGAGCCCAGGGGTTCAAGACCAGCCTGGGCAACTTGGCGAGACCCTGTCTCTACAATAAATAAAAAAATCAACTGGGCATGGTGGCACATGCCTGTAGTTCCAGCTGCTTGGAAGGCTGAGGCAGAAGGGTCGCCTGAGCCCAGCGGGTCGAGGCTCCGGTGGCCGTGAGTGTGTCACTGCAATGCAGCCTGGGCAACAGTGAGAATCCTACTCAAAGAAAAAAAAGGAAGAAGATGGCAATGACCACAAAAATTAGGACACCAATAACAACCGTTAGCAAGGATTAAATGATTTGTTTATGCCTGACACACAGCTGGGCATTTTCCACGTTTACTCTTATTTTTACAGCCACCCTACAAGGCAGGGGATATTATCCCCTTTTTAGATACAACAAAAATGAACTGAGAAAGTATGCGGCTAACGTAGACATTTTTCTCCCTGGGGTAGTGCCTGGAGAGATCAGGTCCTCAAGTGCAAAGTCCCTCCCAGGGCAGGACTGCGGGGCCTACTTACGGTCTGCTGTTCACCTCCTCCCCGCTGGCAGCGGTCTTTGATTCCAAGGCGTTATTGAAGCTGGAGATGTTTTCAGAAGAGTAGAGGCCAGCTGGGTTGTTGTACTGGTTCGTGATGACCCTAGGGGCGGCGCTGGAGGCAGGCGAGGCGGTAAAGGGCATGGCACTCCGGTTGTGGGCGCTTCCAATGTGTAGGACCTCCTGCAGGCAGGGATCAGAGGAGAAATCAATAGGGGTGTCCCACGCACACCTCTCGAAGGACCGTGCAAGCTGAGTGCCAGCTGGAGGTGTTTCAGCTGAGCTACAATGGCTCTGGGTCCACCCACACTTCAGCTGAGGGGCCCTGAGGATGGGGGAGGTCTCCCACGGTGGGCGCCAGGGCGACCTCCCATCCTCTGAATCAGCTCCACCTTCCGATGCATCCCTGAATCCCTTCCCCCCAAAGTCTGCTCTCCTCTGGACTGCCCAGGGCAGGGCACCCCTTGATGACTTGGGTTGTCAGGATCCAAGTCAGAGGAGCTGAAACACCCTTTCGGAGCACATTCCAGAAGGATTAAGGAAGTAGGAGGAGACGAACATGCAGCCACACGGGTCAGTGCAGAGCAGAAGATGATAACATGGGGAGATAAATTCTCCGGAAGTGAGCGAGCTGGACCAGCAAGACAAGAGGATGTGGGGGCAGCCACTGCTGACTGGGCAGGGATGATCTTGGTCCCACAGAAAGGGGGGGCAAAGGGGATCGAGGCTCTTGCTTCTTATGGGAGAAAGACAAGGCTAATCAGACAGAAGGTCAAGGGGATACCTGTTACAGGGGCAGGACCCAGCAGAGCTGCAGAAAAGGAGCTCATTTCCCTCCTTCTGTAATTTAAGAAGGCACCCTCCAGCCCTGCCCTGGACCTGGCTAGGAATCCAGTAGAGAATTACTACAGTGACGACATTGATGACAACCCAGAGCTCCTTTACAAACACCCCAAACCATGTTTTTGTTGGAGTCGGCACATTTAGAAATTAAAAAATAAAAACTTTTTATTGATTGATTTATTTTGAATGGGGGTCTCACTCTGTAGCCCAGAGTGGAGTGGCAAGCATCATGGTTCACTACCACCTCGACCTCCTGGGCTCAGGCGATCCTTCCACTTCAGTCTCACAAGTTGCTGGAACTACAGGAGTGCTTCACCATGGCCGACTAACTTTTTCTGATTTTTTTTTTTTAAGAGCTGAGGTCTTGCTATGTTGCCCAGGCCGGTCTCAAACTCCTGGGATCAAGCAATCCTTCCACGTCAGTCTCCCAAAGTGCTGGGAATACAGGTGTGAGCTACCACACCCGGCCTCAAAACACTTTTAAATTAACATTGCCTTTTATTTTATTTTTGTGTTGTTGTGGTTGTTTCAAGTTTATTTTATTTTATTATAAAGATGTGGGGTACAATTCAAGGTTAGGTATACAAACGTTGATTATGCAGGTACCCTTGTTGATGAGGGTCCCCTAGCAGGTTCCCTCAACTGCCAATCCCAACCCCCTGCCCTGACAGTTTCCCACTACTGCCAATCTCTTTAAAAAATCATGGCTTTTCAGTGACTCAGTCAGGAAGGTCCCATCTGCATGGTAGTTCTGATCAATCAATGGCTTTCAGGTCAATGCCTGCTCTCTGCAGCTTGCCTAACTAAGCATGTTTCATATATTCCCAGTAAATATTCCTAAACCACAGGTTCTTTCTTTTCCTTTTTTGGGTGGGGGGAGAAAGGGGTTCAGAGTTTTACTCTGTCATTCAGACTGGAGTGCAGTGGCATGCTCATGGCCACTGTAGCCTCAACCTGCTGGGCTCAAGCGATCCTTCCACCCCAGCCTTCCAAGTAGCTGGAACCACAGTCGTGCACCACCATGCTCAGCTAATTTTTTTTTTTTTTTTTTTTTTATTGTAGAGATGAGGTCTTGCCAAGTTGCCCAGGCTGTTCTCGAACCTGTGGGCTCAGGCAATCCTCTCCCATCTGCCTCCCAAAGTGCTGGGATGACAGGCATGAGCTACTTGAGTTCTTTCTTAAACGCCCAGACCTAGAACAGCTGCCCTCAAAAGAGTTCCTGTCCTCTGTTGCTCTTCTTTTTCTCCTTTGTTAAATCTTCCAGTCTGCCATGCTTTCCTTAAAAACATTATGCATGGGCCAGGCTCAGTGACTCAGCCTGTAATCCTAGCACTTTGGGAGGCCGAGGCGAGTGGATTGCCTGAACCCGCAGGTTCGAGACCCACCTGGCCAAACTGGTGAGACCTCATCTCTACAATAAATCCAAAATTAGCTGGGCATGGTAGCACGTGCCTGCAGTTCCAGCTACTAGGAAGGCTGAGGCAGAAGGATCGCTGGAGCCCAGCAGGACAAGGCTACGGTGGCCGGGAGCATGCCACTGCATGCCAGTCTGGGCGACAGAGAGAGACTCCGACTCAAAAACAAAAAATTATGCATGAAATCCAACAGCTTTATTGAGTACCTAATCTAAAATAAGACAACATGAAAACACTTTTGTGCTTAAGATTTCTTTTGCACTATTCAGCTGGACATCCTCTTCAACAGTTCAGAATCAGTGAGGTTTTATTGTATAAATTATGTTTGGCTGATTTTGTCCCCATTAGTCTGTACAGATAATTCACAAAAGGAGAAGTATAACTAGTTAAGAAAAAAACCTCAGCAGTAATCAAAGAACGGTTGAGTACATTTTATGGCTCAATCACCCAAGAGAATCACAAGTCATCATTAAAGGCCATGGTCCAGGAGACGGAGCAAATTTATGGATGGGCAGCCTGAGACTCTCGCCCACATCCGCTGCAGTGAGGATGACCATTCTTTCTTCCTCGTTCTATCTCCACAGCAATTCTTAGGAGCCTCTCAGGACACAGAGCACCAGGGAACGGCCCTCATTTTTTGTGTCTTGGCTCAATTTGTCCCTGAAACATCCTGTTTGGCTATGAGCACAGGATACCTCTTTGAGTCCATTTTTCATCTTTAAAGTGAAGAAAATAAAGCCTTCTTCACAAGGGCCTGGGGTGACCTGTCAGTGTGTCAAGCACCATGCCCCACACACACTTTTTTTTCAAATGCTTATGCAGAGATAGTTTATTTATTTATTTATTTATTTTGAGCTGGAGTCTCACTCGGTCACCCAGACTGGAGTGCAGTGGCCGCTCCCGGCCACCGCAGCCTCGACCTGCTGGGCTCTGGCGATCCTTCCGCCTCCGCCTTCTGAGTAGCCGGAATGACAGGCGTGCGCTACCACGCCCCGCTGATTTTGTGATTTTATTGTCAAGATGAGGTCTCGCTGCCCAGGCGGGTCTCAAACCCGCGGGCTCAGGCAATCCACTCACCTCAGCCTCCCAAAGGTGCGGGATTACAGGCTGAGCCACCGAGCCTGGCGTTCATTTTTTATTTATTGTAGAGATGAGGTCTTGCCAAGTTGCCCAGGTGGGTCTCGAACCCGCAAGCTCAGACAATCCACTCACCTCAGCCTCCCAAAGGCACAGGATGACAGGCTGAGCCACCGAGCCGGCTGCAGAGAGAGTTTATTATCATTTAAAAAATTATTTCCAGGCTCCCTCCCTCCTTTTTAGAGGGAATGCAGTTCTATTTGGAATATAATTCAGGATTGGACCCAGCTCTCTGATTTATGCAGTAGGACACACATTCACAAACCTGCCTGGTCTACTTTTATATTTCAGCAAGGGCCTATGTGCAGCTGCTGTTTCTGGCAAAATAAAAAGGAGTGGAAGTGAAAGGTAATCAATCACAAAGGGCGTTCATGTTTTCTTCATCAGATCCATGGGATCGTCTTCCATTCCTTTCTCACTCAGCTCATCTAAACTGCAGTATAGGTGAATGATTTTCTCAGCGGTGACCACCACGACCCGGAGCCCATGGGTGTCTCTGCCCAGTTGGCATCTGATGGCTGATACTACCATGTCGAGGTCCTGGTAGATGCCCCCAGCATTCCTGGGGTAGTGGCCTGAGAACACAGCTTTGACACCTGCTTTGGTGAGCTTGTCTGCCATCTCGTTCTGGACGGACTGCCCCACACATAATCTCCCTTCACAGAAACACACTTGCAGTTAGAAGGGAAGTCCATGGAAAAATCCAGGTTGAAAATTCTGATTTCACTCTACAGAGAATCCTTCAAGAACGCATCTGGTTTGTACATAAAAGGAATACCTCTACTCTCATATGAATACCGGTCTTTCCAGAAGGGAGGCAGATTCAGGGTTTGCCTCTGGGAAGAGATGATGTAATTGTTTGGGCTTTATATTTATCAGTCTCCAAGGAAACTCAATTATGAGGAAATACAAACGAGGTGTGTAACTAAGCTGACCTCAGATAAGCTGGGGTGTTGGTTTGCTTTACATGAACTAACAGATCCTTTTATTATAGATGAACTCTGCTCTTACTCACTTGTCTTCTATTTTAGAATGGCTAGAAGTGGAGGATTTTTTGAAAAAGGAGGGGTGGAAAGTTTTTCATACGAGTAAAGAATTACTGGAACCACAAGAAAAATACACTCGTTAAATTTTAAGGTATTTGAGAATTTTTTTAATGTGAAGAGAGCTACCTTCAAAAGATTAATAGAGGTAACTAGACTATAAATTTAAGATGAAAATTTAAATATAATACAAATAAAAAGTATAACTGAAAAGTATAAGATTATCTTATTTATGCAAAAACTAGGATTTTAGATAGACCAAATTAAAATGAAATCATTCCTTATGTTACAAAATGTGTAAAGATCTAACAATTACAATTTAACATGTATAGTAAATTGAACGAAGCGGCCGAAAACTCCCAGGGAAACTGAAATTAACTGTGGCATGTTTTATATTAGTTTGCACAACTGCCAGTTTAGAGACTGAAAGTGCCATTTTATGAGTTTTTCTGAGACGAGTTGTTTACAATAGGTTCATGCCAGTTTTGAAATGGTAGACGTAAAATGATCCTTAAAGTGGCTTTGTGATTCTAAATAATGATTTTTACTAAATTAATGGAAAAAAATGTATGTGATTGTATTTCTGAAATTATAATAGATTCTATTTGAAAAATGACACATCCAGCCATTCGATTAACACACTAATGTAATGAGTTCAACTTCATGCAAGTTTCTGTTCTACATATAAAAGACAGCCAGCTATATGTTATCTTTTGATTATATCTTGATTCACCATAAACACTAAGTAGTATCCCAAATTTAGAAAAAATAAATAAATTTCAAATCTTCAACCGGGGCTAAATGTGTAACCGTCACAAACCAGTCTAAAAATTTCAAAAGCCCTTATCAATTTACTTCTTAACTTATCATGAATAATTCAGTAATATACCCAACAGACACATACTTTGTGACAAGGAGTATGCTTAGGTGTGAGGAGTCTTACCAAAGGTGTTGTGACCATTCTTCTTTAAGTTTGCCTTCCTTATTTCAAAAAGAATACCCATTCAAGGTAGATTATTTAGAAGACACCAGTAAGGAAGAAAGAAATCTAACTACTGAGAGACTTATTTACAAATATGAGAACTTATATAACAGTCTACAGCCCCCGGAAGTCCTATGTGGCCGGCAAGTTATACATGGGCGACCTACCACCTTTTTCGACATTAACTGCCACTTTATTTTAGTAATTTTAAAGTCTCACTGTAGGTCTCACTGTCACAAAAACAGAGATTTTGACCTCAAGGGCTCATGGAAACCGGATAGAAGAGAGAGACAGGACAGGTCTGTCACAAAAATAGAGATTTCGACCTCAGGGCTCATGGAAACCAGAGAGAAGAGAGAGACAGGGCTTATTATTAAGTTTCCCCTCATTCCCCTCCCCTTCCTTGGGGAGAGGAATTCCCTCCTTCTCTCTCTCTCTCTAATTTATTTCTAAATAAACTATATTTTCTCATCTAAAAAATAAATAAAATATCCCCTTATTTCTTCTCGACCCTAGGCGGCCTCGGGACCTAAACTAATGTTCATCTCTGGCATGATTTGTCTGTATCTGAAATCCACAATGATCAGAGTGACCCCCTCCACTACGCTCCTGGCTCCTGCCAACCATGCAGGAAGGCTTCCCCCGCTTCCCTTCCCTCCTTCCTACCTCCAGCTCCCAGCCCCGGCCTGCAGCACCACCCTGGGGTTTTCCAGCCTTTTCCTCCTGCAGTTCCCTTACGGGAAGGACTGAAAACGTGCCAGATCCCAGCGGTGACAAGGAGGGCTCTCCCTGACGCCTAATCCCCAGGCCTCAGGGCAGGAACAACAGCTCCTGCTGAAGAGCATGACCAGGGGAAGAGTGCTGGGTGGTGAGGTCAGCGGCCAGGAGGAGCAAGCACTTACTTGGGGTTCGGAGGCTAAATTCATCTTGTACGGATGACGCTTTCCTTCCTCCGTCACCAGAGGAGACCAGACTTTATGTTCAGACCTGCAATGGATTATCATCACCGTTGTTTCATTCATGCTAAGTACTAATATGTACTAAAAACAGATGGGGAAATGTCCCCTCTGGTCTGGACTACTGGCCTCTGAACTAGCACCGACCATCAGCCCACCACCATTTGCCACCAGTGTGATTTTCCAAAGCCCCCAATGTGATGACGTCCATGCCAGAGGGTTAGGAGTTAGGGTTAAGGTTAGGGGCTTCCCCAGATACTCAGAATTCCTCCAGCCCACCCTCCCTCATTATACTCCAGGTAGCTGACACCAACAGCATACCTCCCTCTGTGTTCCTGAGCATGCCTCACCTGCCTGACCTCTCCTCAGGATAGAATGGACTTCTCTAATTCAGCTCAGTGTGCTTGATCCAGACCAACTAACCAACTTATTTGTGACCTCTGTTTGGCCCAAATGAAAGTAATGCCTTCTGGCCAGATGCGGTGGCTCGGGCCTGTAATCCCAACACTCTGGGAGACGGAGGTGGGAGGATGGCTTGAGCTCAAGAGTTCAAGACCAGCCTAAGCAACAGAGCGAGACCTTGACTCTACAAATATAAAAATAAAAAATTATCTGGGCGTGGTGGTATGCACCTGTAGTCCCAGCTATCGGGAGGCTGAGGTGGAAGGACCACCTGAGCCCAGGAGGTTGAGACGATGATGAGCTGTGATTGTTCCACTGTGATCTAGTCTGGACAACTGAGTGAGACCTCACCTCCAAAAAAAAGAAAGAAAGAAAAGAAAGTGAAGTCTCCTTTTTTGAGCTTGTGGATTTTTTTTGTACTAATCACACCAGCAATGATCTTAATCTAGGCTCAATTTTCATGAGTGTGGTTGTTTCCTCTCTTGCTGGTAGAGAATATGTATACTTATCTTTGCCTTGTCAGAGTACCTAGCACAGAGTCAGACATACACACGATGTACCTGTTCTGTTTGTTGGTAAAAGAACCAAAAACCAATGAATCAATGTATGTCTTAAACTAGGGCTTGAAGGAGAGGATTCAGACTGATAAAAATGAAGATGAGGAGGCCTGGTGCAATGGTTTACACCTGTAATCCCAGCACTTTGGAAGGTGGAGCAAGATTGCCTAAGCCCAGGGGTTCGAGACCAGCCTAGACAACTTGGTGAGACCCTGCCTCTATTTTAAAAAATATAGCTGGGCACAGTGGCTCATGCCTGAATCCCAGCACTTCGGGAGGCAGAGGCAAGAGGATTGCCAGAGCCCAGGGGTTTGAGACCAGCCTGGGCAACTTGGCAAGACCTCATCTCTACAATAAATCAAAAAATTAGCCAGGTGTAGTAGCACATGCCTACAGTTCCAGCTACTTGGAAGAATGAGGTGAAGGATCGCCTGAGCCCGGTAGGTCGAGGCTGTAGTGGCCATGAGTGTGCCACTGCACTCCAGACTAGGCAACAGAGTGAGACTCTTACTCAAAAAAGAAAAGAAATGAAGATGAGCATGAAGAATCAATGTGCTTTTGGGGGGTGGGAATAACATGGCACACCTCTCGTGGGCGTGGGGCTCTGAAATGTACAGAACATTCTGACATACTCTCCAGCACTTGGTCCACCTGCCAGTCCTGTGGCACGAGACACAGGAAAGGGATAAACACGCTTCACAGATAAGGATCTGAGCAGAAAGAGCAGTGGCAGGTAAGGTCGGTGAGACATTAAAGGCCAAGTGAACAGATCATCAGACTGAAAAACCTGACCTCGGCCCAAAGGAAGCAGGGAGCCACTGAAGCTTGAACCAAGTCACTCCTGAAATGGAGACTTTGCAGCAGCACCCCTTCCAGGGTTCCAGGAAGGAAGAATGGAAATTCTACCCTAATCACAGCTCCCAAGGCAAGGTCCTTACTCCTCCTTTCTGTCCCAGCTGTCCTTTCTTACAGTGTGCCTGAAGTCACACGCCACGCTGAGGCTGATGTGTTTCTGTTATTGCAACCTCCCCGCATGGCACTCAGGGCTCAGCACAGCGCAGTGGGAATAGCCCCCTAAGGAGATTCTCAGCGTTTCCCAGGAAGAACTACTCATGGCAGCTTACCTGACAGTACTTGACTGATTTTACTTACTCGGAATGCTGGTTAGTTGTGTTGGATCAAGTAAAAATGCGGACATCTTAGAGAAAGAAGCCCACGCTCATTAGAGGGAAGCAAGCAACCCAGAATTCCAATCCCACAGACCTTTTGGTGGTCCTGCGGCATACATGGCCTCAAGCTAGGGGTGTGGGGGATTCCGAGATAGGGAAGACAGCCCATGCCTATAGGCAGCTTCCAGTCCCTCAGAAATGAACACACGTTTCCCCTGGGCCTCACCTGGCCACTGTGAGAGTCATGTTGTCTGTGCAGCCCTTGATTTTGTTCTGAGCTTCCAAGTGCGTCATACTGCCGGTATTTTCCCCATCGATGGCTGTGATCACATCTCCGATACATAAATTAGCTATAGCGGCCTTGCTTCCAGGAGTGATCTAGGAAAAAAGAAAGGAAAGAGCAGGTTAATTACTGTCTGTCTCCAAGGAAATCAATCAGCAGGTGGAGTAGTCACTGATATGGATCAAAGCATCAAAAAAGAAAAGGGGGCTAGCCGGGCTCGGTGGCTCAGCCTGTAATCCTGCGCCTTTGGGAGGCTGAGTTGAGTGGACTGCCTGAGCCCGTGGGTTCAAGACCCGCCTGGGCAGGGAGACCTCATCTCTACAATAAATCAAAAAATCAGCCAGGCGTGGTAGCGCATGCCTGTAATTCCAGCTACTTGGAAGGCTGAGGCGGAAGGATCGCCAGAGCCCAGCAGGTCGAGGCTGCGGTGGCCGGGAGCGGCCACTGCACTCCAGTCTGGGTGATCGAGTGAGACTCCGACTCAAAAAAAAAAGAGGGCTGAAGCTGTCAATTTAAATAATAAAAATTTTTATATGTATATCATGTGCCGTCATATACAAAGAGTGTTTTTCTATATATGTAGGATCTCACTGAATCCTTACAAAACAACCTTGTGAAAAAAAGAGGACAAATAATCAGTCCCCACGTTAGAGACCAAGAAATTGAAGCCTAGAAAGATCTGTGACTTATCCAGGATCCCCCAACTAGCATATTATTCTATGCTAGTCATCTAACCAGTATATTACTGAGCCAGGGCACAAACCCTGAATGGATGCAGTGTTCTTCCCATTGAACCTTGTTGCTTCCTTGAAATAAGTTACCAATTACGTTTTTAACAAAATACACACACATTTAGAAAACATTATGTACAATAACATCCTGTTCTTAAAATTATTAATAATTGGCCAAGCGCGGTAGCTCAGTCTGTAATCCCAGCACTTTGGGAGGCCGAAGCGAGAAGATTGCCTGAGTCCAGGGGTTCAATTCCAGCCTGGGAAACTTGGTGAGACCTCGTGTCTACAATAAATCACAAAAACTAGCCGGGCGTGGTGGCATATGTCTATAGTTCCAGCTACTTGGAAGGCTGAGGCGGAAGGATCGCCTGAGCCCAGCAGGTCGCGGCTGCGGTGGCCATGAGCATGCCACCTGGATGACAAAGAGTGAGACTCCAATTCAAAAATAAATATATTAATAATTGATATATGTTATATTATATGCATAGAAGAAAACTGGAACACTGCACACTACATTGTTCAGTTACACATCCCTATAATACACTTGTTTTTACAATAAGATTGGATTACTTTTTAACTTGAAAAATGTGTAAAGCAATAAAGAACATTATAAAGTACAGGTTTAGATTGGACACGGTGGCTCAAGCCTTTGGGAGGCTGAGATGAGAGGACTGCCTGAGTCCACAGGTTGGAGACCAGCCCGGGCAACTTGGTGAGAGATCTTGTCTCTACAATAAATCAAAAAATTAGCCAGGCGTGGTGGCGTATACCTGTAGTGCCAGCTCCTTGGAAGGCTGAGGTAGAAGGATTGCCTGAGCCCATCAGGTCGAGGCTGCGGTGGCCGTGACGTGTCACTGCACTCCAGCCTGGGCAGCAGAGTGAGACTCTGACTCAAAAATAAAAATAAAAAGTAAAGGTTTAGCCGGGCTCGGTGACTCAGCCTGTAATCCCGCGCCTTTGGGAGGCTGAGGTGAGTGAACTGCCTGAGCCCGCGGGTTCGAGACCCGCCTGGGCCACTTGGCAAGACCTCATCTCTACAATAAATAAAAAATGAGCCGGGCGTGGTAGACGCGCCTGTAGTTCCAGCTATTGGAAGGCTGAGGTGGAAGGATCGCCAAAGTCCAGCAGGTTGAGGCTGCGGTGGCCAGGAGCGGCCACTGCACTCCAGTCTGGGTGACAGAGTGAGACTCCATTTCAAAAAAAAAAAAAGTACGGGTTTATAATACAGGTTTATACTGGTTCATACAGGTTTATATTGGTTCATACCTCCAAAATGATTGGAGTCATCCCATGTAGGCGGTTGATTTCCTGAAGGCTGTTGTTTCTAAAACAAGTGGTGCCAAATTTACAGACTCCTGATGTTTAGGGGAAGCCAGCCGATGACTGCAACAGGTCCTCAAACTCATTTGTCTACTAAATATTACATGTGGACTGAATAAATATCATGTCTCCCACACAGATGTACAACTATTTTTCAAGTGAATACAGATGCTATTATAATAAAGTCCAAACTCATTCTGAAGCAATGCTAACCTCAGAGTAACCTTTTGCTATTAGGTATTTTCAAACCGAGGCAAACTAAAAAATATTACTGTCAACATCAGGTAAGGCCATGATTTTTTTCTTCTTCTTTTTTTGACATTAAAAGATCTTCTCGGCTGGATGTGGTGGCTCATGCCTATAATCCTAGCATTTTGGGAGGTCTAGGTGGGGAAAACTGATTGCTTGAGCCTGGGAGTTCAGACCAGCCTAGGCAACATAGTGAGACTTTATCTCCACAAAAACTCAAAAAATTAGCTGGACATGGTGGTGCATGTCTACAGTTGCAGCTAGTCGGGAGGCTGAGACAGAAGGATTGCCTGAGTCCAGAAGGTCAAAGCTGGGGTAGGCTGTGATTGTGCCACTGCACTCCAGCCTGGGCAACAGGGTGATACCCTGATTCAAAAAACAAAAAGATCTTCCTGGATGGGAATTCCAAGCCTCCCAGAAGCAGAATGGCAGTTAACATCTCCAGACTCCCAGTGCCAACAACTGGGCTCTGGCCTCCCTTGTAGAAGGCCCTTGACTCCTGGAATCTAACTGAGGAAGATCTTGTGAACACCTGGATATCTTGTCAAGGCTGGACCACAGGTAATAGGTCAGAACCTTCAGGACACACTTCTTGGGCCCTAAACCTTTATATCTGATGCAGCTAGCCAGGCTCGGTGGCTCAGCCTGTAATTCCGCGCCTTGGGAGGCTGAGGTGAGTGGATTGCCTGAGCCCAAGGGTTCGAGACCCGCCTGGGCAACTTGGTGAGACCTCATCTCTACAATAAATTAAAAAATTAGCCGGGCGTGGTAGCGCACGCCTGTAGTTCCAGCTACTTGGAAGGCTGAGGTGGAAGGATCACTGGAGCCCAGCGGGGCAAGGCTGCGGTGGCCAGGAACGTGCCACTGCACTCCAGTCTGGGCAACAGAGTGAGACTCCGACTCAAAAAAAAAAAAATGCAATAAGGAAGAGAAAGAAATATCAGCGAGTAAATACCTTCAATAATAAAATCTTGTATTATTTAAGCATTTGTCATGTTCAAATTATCATATTGTTACAGATTTGGTGAGAGATGGAATAAAAGAGATATACACATACCTATTCTTTTTTATTTTTATTTTATTTATTTATTTTTTGAGTCGAAGTCTCACTCTGTCACCCAGACTGGAGTGCAGTGGCCGCTCCCGACCACCGCAGCTTCAACCTGCTGGGCTCCGGCAATCCTTCCGCCTCAGCCTTCCAGTAACCGGAATTACAGGCGCGTGCTACCACGCCCAGCTGATTTTTTTGATTTATTGTAGATGTGAGGTCTCGCCAAGTTGCCCAGGCAGGTCTCGAACCCACGGGCTCAGGCATTCCACTCACCTCAG
>NW_007250859.1:141395-163191 GCF_000164805.1 Carlito syrichta
AAGTAGCTGGAACTACAGGCACGCGCTACCACACCCGGCTAGTTTTTGATTTATTGTAGAAACGAGGTCTCGTCAAGTTGCCCGGGCAGGTCTTGAACCCACAGGCTCAGGCAATTCACTTGCCTTGGCCTCCCAAAGTGCTGGGGTGACAGGCTGAGCCACCGAGCCTGGTCAGCTACGGGTTTCCGATCAGCCCGCACCACACTGAAAATGCTCCCCCTTGGGAGCAGCCATGGCATGGTGCCACCGTCACAGTCCATTTCCCGTTAGCACCCTGACCCCCTAAAATGAAGGGTGGATGAGCTGATCCTTGAGTTCTCTTCCGGCGTTTACATGCCATGACTTTATCAGGCAAAACTCTGCTGGAATGCGGCAGGATGTGGAAACCAGTACATAGATCCTGACCTCCTAACCTTCCTTTCTGCCTTTCCCATCATCTGTTTACCAGAGATCTGGCTTTTAGAAAATGAAGGCCCCTCGATCTGGGGTTCAGACCTTCTCTCCATCCAGCCACTGGGCCATTTTATCTAGGCAAGCGTAGGCAGCTCTCATTTTGGCCAACATTGAGTGAGGATTTAGCCTCTGAGTCACCCAGTGTATGCAATAAAACAAATTCCTCTCATTTTCTGACCCGTCTTCCTGAGATGGCAGATATGGTGTGCCTTTATATAGATTTCTCCTTTTCTAAAGGACAATCCAGGCTCATTTTTTTAAATGGCCCTAAGCATCACTTGATTTGGGACAGGCGATGGTTCTGGGCTGGTAAACTCTACCTATAAGAAGAGCAGACTGAATTAGGAGGATAACACCTGATCAAACTCACTTATCATGACCAATTCTAGCAGCGTTTTAAAGAGCAGTCCCAACAGTGGTGGGAATCTATGGGGGAGAGGGGAAGGGAGGTGGGATTAACGGTAGTCAATTTCTGTCTGGGGACGGGGAGACACCCCTTATCAACAAGGGTACCTGAACGAAGCATATTTGTATACCTAACCCTTAAATGCACCCCACCATATCAAAATAAAAAATATTGATATATAAAAAAATAAATAAATAAAGAGCAGTCCCAGTCGGACACGGTGGCTCATGCCTACAATCCCAGCACTTTGTGAGGCCAAGGCAGGAGGAACCTGCTCAGGCTAGAGACCAGGAGTTCGAGACCAGCCTAAGCAATATAGCGAGACCTGTATCTACAAAAAAAAAAATTGCCGGGTGAGGTGGCGCACACCTATAGTCCCAGCTACTCAGGAGGCTGAGGTGGAAAGGATCGCCTGAGCCCAGGAGGTTGAGGCTGTGGTGAGCCATGACCATGCCACTGCACTGGGCAACAGAGTGAGACCTCAACTTTTAAAAAAAGAGCAGTCCCCTTAGGATAAAATCCAAAATCTTTAACAAGATCCCTAAAGCCAGCACCTCCCTCCTCACCTGCACCTCGCTGCTCAGGACCCTGGGACCTACTTTTACCTCTGCCTGGGATCTTATCTTCCAGGTATCTGTAAATGACCTTTCTCAGAGAGGCCTTCCCTGACTGCCAATCTAAGCTATATTCCCCCATCATCCTTTCAATACACTCGGCTCTTCTTCATGGCACTGATCCCATGGCATTTGTAAACCTCTTTGGTGGGTTTGTTTAATGTTGAAAGGACTACTTAGCAGTAAAGAGGGTGAGGCAAGACTTTGCCTACCATGCCATGGTATCCCCGGTGCCCAGTGGTTGGCATATAGTAGGCACTCAAGAACTACATGTCTAAAGAATGATCGACTCTAAAACAGCTACTATTTGGGGGGGGGGGTTTGAGTTGGAACCTCACTCCATCACCCAGGCAGGAGTGCAGTGGCACGCTCCCGGTCACCACAGCCTCCACCTGCTGGGCCCAGGTGATCCTTCCGCCTCAGTCTTCCAAGTAGCTGCAACTACAGGCATGTGCCACCATGCCCGGCTAATTTCTTGACTGATTGTAGAGATGAGGTCTCAGTTGCCTGGGCTGGTCTCGAACCCGTGGGCTCAGGCAATCCACTCACCTCGGTCTCCCAAAGTGCTAGGGTTATAGGCATGAGCCACCATGCCCAGCCAACACCTACTGTTAAATATGGCATCATGCTGCTCATTGTATCCTTTCAAATGAGTATTGTTTAAAAATAAAAAGTATTTTATCTCAAAAACCCAGTATTCATTTCCCTCCATGTCATTGTCTGGAAACATGACCACTCACAAAACTCAAATAATGAGATGGGGGAGGGGCACAAGAATGTACACTTTTTTCCAGAGAGAAATCTGAAGACTTCAATACTTGAAAGGGGAAAAGCAAACAGGAGGGGAAGGAGAAAAAACAGATAAAAAGGTAGAAGACACAATGAGGCAGGCATTTTACATTCTCAAGAAGGTTTCTGATCTGTGCTTAGTGAAAGAGGGGTGGAAGAACTGACAGGGATGTCAGTCTCTCACAGGAGAAAAATCCAGCCGGATTCTGCTTTAGGGCTTGTCCAAAGGGGGATGTGTATCGTGAGGTATGGTGGCTCACACCTGTCATCCCAGCACTTTAGGAGGTAGAGGTGAGAGGATCGCCTGAGCCCAGGGGTTCGAGAGCAGCCTGGGCAACTTGGCGAGACCTCGTGTCTACAATAAATCAAAAAATTAGCCGGGGGTGGTGGTGCGGTGCGTGCCTGCAGTGCTTGGAAGGCTGAGGCAGAAGGATAGCTTAAGCCCAGCAGGTCAAGGCTGCAGTGGCCGTGAGCATGCCACTGCACTCCAGACAAGTCAACAGAGTGAGACGTCGCCTCACAAAAAAAAAAAAAAAGAATTTCCTGGTGAACAATTTGTGAGGGAAGCCATCTGGGGTCTCAAGTAGCCCTCTGTCCAGGCAGCCACCTGTCTAGGTAGCCATCCGTCTAGGAGAAAAAGGCAGGCAGGTTTTTTTGTACTCAATTCCCAAGCTCAACTTTTCCCTTGGCATCCTAAGTCTGGAGTCCCCAAATCCCATTTTCTTTCACAAGAAGATGAAAGAGAAGTTTCTAGCTGGGTACAATGGCTTACGCCTATACTCCCAACACTTTAGGAGGCTGAGGTGGAAGGATCACCTAAGCCCAGGAGGTCGAGGCTACGGTGAGCTGTGATCTTGCCACTGCACTCTAGCCTGGGCAACAGAGTGAGAACCAGGCTCAAAAAAAAAAAGTTTCTTTTTACTTTTTTTTTTCTTTTTTATGATGAACTGCTGAGAAGTCTAGAATTTCCAGCATTTGGTTCAAATTGTTTTGTGAGAGAGGCATGTCTGCTAAGTATATCCTAGCAAGTCCTGGACAAGCTAGAACCAGTCTTCAGAGCCCAAAGATGAATAATTGAGCTTTGGTCATCCTATCTTTCATCTGATTTCTTTTTTCTTTCTTCTTTCTTTGTTCTCCATTAGCAAAACCGATGGGAAACCAAAGGAAATCTCTGAGCGTTAGAAGAGACAACGTCAAGGGGACATGGATGGAATCACACATACACAGATTAAGTTTACATTCTTTTATGAGCCATCTTTTTTGGGGGAAAAAAGTGAATTTAAACAAATTAGGGAACTTGCCTTTTACCAAGCCCTTTCACATACAATCTCCTATTTGAGATAATAACAATGGACCTCACCACCAAAGTATTAGATAATTTTACAGAGGAGGAAATTGAGACTCAGAGAAGCTGTGACTGGTTCAAGTTCACACAGCTCAAGGCTGAGCCTGAACTTGAAAGGCCCTCTCTTTCCAAATTCCATTCACTTTTGCTTTAGCCCACAGCCACAAGCAGAGGCTGCAAACCCAACTGTCGGAGCCAAAGAAAAATCCAGAAGACTTGTCTGCTGCGGCCCGCTACACAGGGCCTGGAGTGTCACAGACTCCTGCCCCTGACTAGTGCCCTCCCCCACTTCCCCGGTAGGACAGTCACTCCACGGTTCGGTACTCAGCTGGGGCCCTGTAGCTCCACCCCTTATAAACCACACAAAAACACAAAACTGCTAAGGGCTGCCGGAGAGGAGGCCTGAGCCTCCAACACTGGACAGTTCCTGATTCAATGGCGGACTCCAATCCTGGCCACCCAGTAACTACCCAACATTCATGATCATTGTGGCAACAGCCATCACTGAACGAGTGTTTAACACGTGCCAAGCCAGCTTAAGTGCCTAGCAAGGGTTAACTCGCCAATCTTCACGTGAGCCCATCCGGCAGGCAAGGTTATCTGCATCATCACCAATGAGGAAATAGAGAAATGGGTAAAAGTAGTTCGCCTGAGGTTTCATAGCTGGTGAGAGACAGGCCATGGCAGGTTCCAGGTCCACCCACTTAACCCTCCATACCACATTATCTCATCTCCTCCATCAGAACCAGCTCATAACGGAGTCAGCGTCAGTTTCTCAAACTCCTGGCCTCAAGCAAACCTACCTCAGCCTCACTTTGCCAAAGTGCTGGGATTACAGGCGTGAGCCACCTGACCCCGGCAATTCGCTTTCTTTTTTTTTTTTTTTTTTTTTTTGAGTTGGAGTCTCACTCTGTCGCCCAGACTGGAGTGCAGCGGCCACTCCCGGCCACCACAGCCTCGACCTGCTGGACTCCGGCAATCCTTCCACCTCAGCCTTCCAAGTAGCTGGAACTACAGGCATGTGCCACTACGCCCTGCTAATTTTTTGATTTATTGTAGAGATGAGGTCTCACCAAGTTGCCCAGGCGGGTCTCGAACCCGCGGGCTCAGGCAATCCACTCACCTTTTCTAAAAGAAAAAATTCGACACTCACCTCCTAAGAAACAGACCCATCCATTGGATGGACATGGACATCCCTGTGTCGCTTTCTTCCCCAGGGACCAGACAACCAGATCACACAACTTGCTGCATAAAAATAAATGGGTTTAGGCACAACTTCTACGAATGTCTAATCTGCTATCTTCTCACCATTCACTCTTGTCCCCTTCACCTCTAACCCCACCCCCGGGCAGACACTGCTTGCTTGAAGGCCACCCTGTTACCTGCTCTGGACTGCAAGTGCACAATGCATCTTGTTCAATTAAGTTTAGCCCAAAGCTGCCCCCTTGCAGAGTTTGGGTTTGGCCTAGAGGCTTCTTTGCAAACTTTCACACAGTGAACTGTAGCCTAACAGACGAGTCTACTCTTGTGCCAATCACCGAGTTATGGCCAATCAGGTGCAGCCATACCATCCAAGCTGGGTTCAGATATAAGGCAAACGTCAAGCTGTAATCAATCCAGTTCAGTACCTCAGTTCTGTTTTCTGTGTCTCACTTTCCTTTCTCTGCCCATAGAGTTTCTTCCACCATTAGAGTCTGGAATCTCGAAGCCTGCCGGATGCGGGAACCCTTCTTTTCTCCATTAAGACACGGGCATTACTGCCAGTCCTGAGCACATAAGGGGGTTTTTGCAGTTCAATTTCACGTCTAAATGGTGCAAAATAGGGCCGTCATGTTGCTCTCCCCGTTTCTTCACCTGACATCTAAATAACTACACATCTAAGTGACACCACTATAATACAGAGCAGGATGCACAGCCGCCGGCCATGGCAAATGAAGAGATAAGCCTCCTCTGTGATACTGATGTGTTTCTTTTCATCCTTTCCCTGTCCATCATCAGACGTCTTTATGCACATTCTGAAAGACTGTGGCTTGTTAAAATACGGCTTCTGGAGTGAGACGGCCGGGGTTCAAATCCTCCCGGACTTGTGAGCTACGTGTCCTCAGCAGGACTCTTCTCACCTATGCAACCCACATGAAAAGAACGGCCCTGACATCCGAAGGCTGCTGTGGGGATTCCAAGAGCCAAGCCTGGAAGAGCCCACTGTCAGGGACCTAGAAATGTGAGTTATTGCTTATGGATTCCAAGAACCACACAAAGCACTGGGATACAGCTGTGAAAAGGATGGCATGCCACCAAGAAGCGCCCGATCTGCGGGGGAGATGGCATGTACGAGTGCTGTGCTGGAAGAAAAAGTAGAATCAAGGAAGACTCCCTAGAGGAGATGTTGCTTAAAACCGTGCAAAGCCACAAAAGGAGGCAGGAAACAGCATGCCAAGTTACAGGAACAGCATGTGGACTGGTATGGATGAAACACAGGAAGCGAAGGGACAGAAAGGGATAAGGCTGGAGATGTCAGCACAGACCAGGTTATAGGCCCTGTTATTTTCCTGTGAAGATGACTAGACATTATCCGGAAAACAACGGGGACCAGCAAAAGAATCTAAACATAACATCTGACCTTGATTGGGAGTTGCAAGTAACTGCATTTGAAGGATATTTTCTAATAGCCTTCAGAAAAGCAGACGTGGCCAGAAGTAGTGGCGCATGCCTGTAATCCTAGAACTTTGGGCAGCCAAGGCGAGAGAAATGCTTGAGCTCAGGAGTTTGAGACCAGCCTAGGCAACACAGCAAGACATTGTCACTACAAAAAAAATTAGACTGGGCATGGTGACTCATGCATATAATCCCAGCACTTTGGGAGGCAGAGGTGGGAGACTGCCTGAGCTCATAGGTTCAAGACCAGCCTGGTCAACTTGACGAGACCTCATCTCTCCAATAAGTCAAAAACTTAGCCGGGAGTGGTGGCGCACGCCTGTAGTTCCAACTACTTGGAAGGCTGAAGCAGAAGGATCGCCTGAGCCCAGCAGGTCAAGGCTGTGGTGGTCGTGAGTATGTCACTGCACTCCAGTCTAGGCAACAAGAGTGAGACTTCGACTCAACTCGAAAAAAAAAAAAAAAAAATTAGCCAGGCATGGTGGCATGTACCCGTAGTCCCAGCTACTCAGGAGGCTTAGGCAGGAGGATCACCTAAGCCCAGGAGGTTGAGGCTGTGGTGAGCTGTGATCATGCCACTGCACTCCAGCCTGGGTGACAGAGTGAGACTCCTATAAAAAAAAAAAAAAAAAAAAAAAGCAGACCCCTTCAAAGGGTTGCCCATCATTCTGAGGCTGGTTTCCCGGGGTGAAACTTTCAGCAAGCAGCCCTACTTAAAACCATGTGTCACAATGACAGCTAAATGGGATTCCTTTAACTCCCTGGCTCAAGGATGAAAGCTGGAGGCCGGGCTCAGTGGCTAACACCCAGCACTTTGGGAGGCCGAGGCAGGAGGATTGCTTGAGCCCAGAGTTCGAGATCAGCCTGGGCAACGTAGTGAGATCTCATCCCTACAAAAAAAACATTTTTTTAAAAAATTAGCCAGCCAGGTGCAGTGGCTCATGCCTGTAAACCCAGCACTTTGGGAGGCCAAGGCAAGAGGATTACCTGAGCCCAAGGGTTCGAGACCAGTCTGGGCAGCTTGGCAAAAACGCGTCTCTAGAATAAATTTAAAAATTAGCTGGGTGTGGGGGTGCACACCTGTCATTCTAGCTACTTTACTTGGAAGGCTGAGATGGAAGGATCATTTAAGCCCAGCAGGTCAAGGCTGCTGTACTCCAGCCTGGGCGACAGAGTGAGACTCCGACTCCAAAAAAAATTAGCCGGGTGTAGTGGCATGCGTCTGTAGGCCCTGTGAAATGAACCTGGCCCGCAATCTTTGCTGTTTTAATTTACATTACTTGCCAATATTTATATGTCAGCAAATTTCACCCAAACCCCTAGAATCTCAGTTTCTTGAGAAAAATCATAAAATCTGGCAGTTCGTGGTCGGGCTCGGTGGCTCAGCCTGTCATCCCAGCACTTTGAGAGGCCAAGGCGAGTGGATTGCCTGAGCCCACGAGTTCGAGACCAGCCCAGGCAATTTGGCGAGACCTCGTCTCTACAATAAATAAAAAATTAGCCAGGTGTGGTAGCACACCTGTATTTCCAGCTACTTGGAAGGCTGAGACAGAAAGATCATCAGAACCCAGCAGGTCGATGCTGGGGTGGCCATGAGTGTGCCACTGCACTCCAGCCTGGGCAATGGAGTGAGATTCCAACTCAAAAAATAAAAAAAAAGAAAGAAAAATTCTGGCAGTTCTGTCCCTGGATTCCCATATGGCAACAATCAGCACCAAATGAGGAACTTCTGCCCCTTTAGCTAAGACATACACACTCACCATTTAGCTACAGACTCCACCGTGCTCTATTGCCTCCAACACAGAAACCCAGTACCTGTTGCCACTGTTCATCATTCCTGCAGCTGTTAACTTTCTGACTACCTCACCCCCAGTGAAAATTCATTTAGAGCCGGGCTCAGTGGCTCAGCCTGTAATCTCGCGCATTAGGAGGCTGAGGTGAGTGGATAGCCTGAGTCCGCGGGTTCGAGACCCGCCTGGGCAACTTGGCAAGACCTCATCTCTACAATAAATTAAAAAATTAGCCGGGCGTGGTAGCGCGCGCCTGTAGTTCCAGCTACTCGGAAGGCTGATGCGGAAGGATCGCCGAAGCCCAGCAGGTCAAGGCTGCGGTGGCTAGAAGCAGCCATTACACTCCAGTCTGGGCGACAGAGTGAGACACCAACTCAAAAAAAAAAATTCATTTAGTATGGTACACAGGCATCTAGCCATTGCTCTCCATTCTAATATACTCATACTATTTTTAATATACTTTATACCACCCTAAAACTGTCTTTTTGACTCTCTCAATATAGCATAAATCTGAAGGGGGAAATAATTGCATAGAGCTTGCTGGATAAGGTAATTCAAACCCCAACTCGAGTACTTTTTCTCTCTCCAAAGGGGTGCCAGTTATTAGGAGATATCATTTTGGAGGTTACAGGCACCACATATCATTTGTTCAGTCAACAAACACCCTAAACTCTGTATGCCGAACACTAGGCTGAGTCAGAGTTTACTCATTTTTGACTTATTGAGAGACCAGGTCTCACCAAGTTGCCCAGGTGGGTCTCGAACCCACGGGCTCAGGCAATCCACTCGCCTTGGCCTCCCAAAGGGCTGGGATTACAGGCTGAGCCACTGTGTCCGGCCTGTTTGCTTTTCAAAAAAGAAAAGACAGTTTATTTAGGACTAACATGCTCACACATTCACTTTTGTTAAATTCTATGTAAGAGCATATTTTAGTGCAGCTTTTAGGAGGCTGGCCTTGGGTTTATGTTGGCTGGTATCAAGCAATAAGGCCTGTCTGCAGCCGGAAGTTGCCGGGCAGTGGGCAACTCTCCTCCCTGAGTCATCTGAATCATGACTCGCCAGTGGTTGGTCTCTGCTACCTCTTTACTCACCAAAACTCTGTTTCTTTGCCTGCGAGAATTACATAAGAATGTTGTTTGGCTTGTCTGGGAATCGCATTTCTTTTCTACATTCTCTTACGGTTTGTAATCTTTTTCTTTTTTTTTCTGAGTTGGAGTCTCACTCTGTCACTCAGGCTGGAGTGCAGTGGCACACTCATGGCCACCGCAGCCTCGACCTGCTGGGCTCGGGCGATCCTTCCACCTCAGCCTTCCAAGTAGCTGGAATGACAGGCATGTGCCATCACCCCCAGCTAATTTTTCTTGATTTATTGTAGAGATGAGGTCTCACCAAGCTGCCCAGGCTGTTCTCGAACCCGTGGGTTCAGGCAATCCTCTCACCGTGGTCTCCCAAAGTGCTGGGATTATAGGCATGAACCACTGCACCCAGCCTAGAAATATTTTTTTACTTGGATTACCAGATACCCTCCCAGCTTAACTATCAAGAACACCCCATCCCATTTCATTATCGAGAAAGTATTCCAGCCTGGAATACTGTTGTCCTTTTGATAGAGTTGAGGGTTTTAACCAAGAGTTTGTCAAATGGTTCAAACAGATGCAGAGAGATGTTTTTGTTTCAGTTTTCCTGAGGGAAACACTAACTCTATTCAGAAGGTTCTACTACTTGTACTTGTAGACAGGACTATAGGTCAATTTCCTGAATCTTCATGGAACATTGTTAACCTTGGCCTTTGGAACTGGCATCTACACCTCAGGCCAGAAATCGACCCTGCTCTCCAATAACTCAGAGAACTGTGATATTTGCAAGGATGAGGTAATGATTCCCAAACAAGTTGGTCATCAGATCCCCAAGGGGTGAGAGTAGGAATATAGATAGAGCTCCACACCCCATCTCAGATCGACCAAAGGGTCTACCTGGTGGGACCCAGGAACCCATATATTTTTAAAGCTTCCCAGAAAATTCTAATGCTCATCGGGTTTGAAACATCAAGGGAGCTGTTGACTACCCTATCTCCCTCCATAAATGAAGTTCAGTCACCAGGGAGACAAAAGACACTTATACTCGGCCAGGCTCGGTGACTCACACCTATAATCCCAGCACTTTCGGAGGCAGAGGCGAGAAGATTGCCTGAGCCCAGGGGTTCGAGACCAGCCTAGGCAACGTGGTGAGACCTCATCACTACAGTAAAAAAACAAAATTAATTAGCGGGATCTCATGGCAAACGTCTGTATCTCCACCATACTTGGAATGCCGAGGCAGAAGGATCGCCTGAGTCCAACAGGTCGAGGCTGGGGTGGCTGTGATTGCGCCACTGCACTCCAGCCTAGACAACTGAGACTCCAACTTAAAAAAAAAAAAAAAAAAATCTCAGTGCCTCCAGAAACAATTTCAAGGGTTTACACTCCAGTCGGTGAAAGAAATATCTATTAAAATAGTATTTTTCTCTTACCAAAAACAGACTTAAAAATACAGCCCCTGTAATGTTGGTCAACATATCTGAAGATGCTACGCAAAGGAAGCACTGTAGAAGTAATTTCAATCCAGATGTCCAAAAACCCAACGTGGTTCCTATTTTCCCTTGGCCAGAAGACTCACAGCTAAAAGTAGTGTGTAATTACAGAAACCAACTGATTTCAGGTTCCGAGCACATCTCACTTTCCTCTTCTCTTTTCCAAATTTTTGTTAAATCTTACGTGTGTTCTTGTGTTTTAAACACGACAAAGGGGTTTTTTGGGGTTTTTTTTGTTGTTTAGTTTTGTTTTTTGAGTAGGAGTCTCCCTCCGTCACCCAGACTGGAGTGCAGTGGCTGCTCCCAGCCACCGCAGCCTTGACCTGCTGGGCTCTGGCGATACCTTCCGCCTCAGCCTTCCGAATAGCCGGAATTACAGGCATGCGCTATCATACCCGGCTGATTTTTTGATTTATTGTAGAGATGAGGTCTCGCCAAGTTGCCCAGGCGGGTCTTGAACCCGCAGGCTCAGACAATCCGCTCACCTCAGCCTCCCAAAGTGCTGGGATTACAGGCTGAGCCACCAAGCCCGGCTGACAAATATGTGTTTTGGTGTTGTAAACTACGTTAAATCCATCCTACAAGTGAGTGAGAGAGACAGCATCGATAACGAGAGCTGATTAATTTCTCAAGAACCAGCACTGTACAAAACACAACTGGGATAAAGAAATGTGAAATTCAAGTTCAGTCTCAATGCCATATGCCTTTAAGCATATCCTCCATTGACCTAACAGCTGTGACAAGGTATTTAGGTATAAATGCAACAGATTCCAAGCTGAAGAACCAAGCAGGACCCAGCCCCGAAGGATGTCATTTCCGATGTGGAATTTGAACTCTTTTTAGTCAGAATCTTTGTTTGTGGGCCCAGGCACATGGCACAAACTTGGCAGTCAGATGCTATATGAGCTTACACAGGTTGGCCTGAAAACACCAAGACTGTTTCAAAACGTTCTTGGTTAGTCTATAACCATTTTCTCAGGGAAATAATGCAATAAAAATAGGGTCGGTGCTTGGAGATCATTTGCGTCTTAATCCAGTTTCACATGGTGAATGGTAAAGGAAGTTATCAGTGCCAAGGGGTGGCAGTTCAGAGATGTATTATGGCTCTCTTATCCTGAAAGACCAAGCACCATTTCTTAAACAGGAATATAATAAAGCAGGGAGCAAAAGAGAATACTCCGATTAATTTCTCCGGAAATTCAGCAAGTTTCTCAAAAGTTCCCAAAAAGCACCTATGAACTCGATTTTAAATAGTTCCAACAACTACCGAAATCGCCTGTATAATTTTTTTTTCTTTTAAAGATGTGGGGCATCATTCAGGATTGGGTATACAAGTGGTCATCATACAGGTAAAGTTTGGGCCTCCCCTTGGTCCCCACTTCACCTGGTTTAAGATCAGGCAACCTTATCAATGGCACCCCCCTCCCCTGGCAGTGTCCCGCTACTGCCAATCCCTTTCTTATAGTATTATGGTAAATGTTCAGGATCCGCTTATGAGTGAGAATATGTGGTACTCAGTTCTTTGTTTCTGTGATAGATCACTGAGTATGATCGACTTTAAATCCAACTAAGTTGCTGCAAAGTCCATAATTTTGTTCTTCTTTATGGCTGCGTCATATTCCATCATGGATGGGTACCACATTTTTTTCTTACCCAGGCCAGTTTTGACGGGCAGCACAGGGGGTTCCATGTTTTTGCTGTTGTAAATAGTGCTGCAGGTATCTTTTTTTGTAGAGTGAGTTAAGTTCCTCCGGTTATATTCCCAGAGGAGGGTTGCTGGGTCATATGGAAAGTTAATTCCTAATTCTTTTAGGAATCCCCACACTGTTTTCCAAAGAGGTCGAACTAGTTTGCATTCTCACCAACAGTGTAGAAGCATCCTTGCCTGTATCTGTTTTGTTTTGTTTTTATTAATGAACTTGATTTTAAATAGCTCCAACAGCTACTGAAACCACCTATATAAAATTAATATCAGGGCTGGACATGGTGGCTCATGCCTATAATTCCAGTATTTGGGAGACTGAGGTGGGAAGATTGCCTGAGCCCAGGAATTCAAGACCGGCTTGGATAACATGGAAAGACCATGTCTCTATAAAAAATTAAAAATCAGCCGGGCTTGGTGGCTCAGCCTGTAATCCCGCGCCTTTGGGAGGCTGAGGTGAGTGGATTGCCTGAGCCTGTGGGTTCGAGATCCGCCTGGGCAGCGAGACCTCATCTCTACAATAAATCAAAAAATCAGTCGGGCGTGGTAGCGCGTGCCTGTAATTCCGGCTACTTGGAAGGCTGAGGCGGAAGGATCGCCGGAGCCCAGCAGGTCGAGGTTGCGGTGGCCAGGAGCGGCCACTGCACTCCAGTCTGGGCGACAGAGTGAGACTCCAACTCAAAAAAAAAAAAAAATTAAAAATCAAAATCAAAACATCACCCGGGTGTGGTGTTGCACACCTGTAGTCCCAGCTGTTTGGGAGGATCACCTGAGCCCAGGAGGTGAACCATGAGCTTATCACTGTACTCCCACCTGGGCAACAGAGACCCCCCAACTCAAAAAAAAAAAAAAAGTAATAACAAGCCATAGGGTAAAAAGCTGTAAAAGAGATGTGAGCTCTGAAAAGCTGTAGCTATGATTACAACCTAACAAATCTGCTGTTTATAAGTTGGTTTTCACTCCGACAGAAAGTAATTGATTATCCAGCTTCATGTCCTGACCCCTTGGGAGGAGACAGTTGATAAACATGTTTTCCCTTAAACAATGGGCCTAAAACTAGTAGATCTCTAAGACAAAAGCAGCTCTAATGTCCAGAGCCCCCCACCCCTTACCTTCCTTCTGAACTACCTCTCTAATGGTTCACGTCTGAGGAAGTACAGGAGACTTGCTTTATAGACAGCATCTACTGCAAAACCTAACAATGGTACTGAAATCTTTTTCCAACTCCAATGCGCCTGAGGCCCCGCCCTGGGCCCAGAACACACACCAGAAAGTTGGCTCCACTGATCCCTTGACGCCCTCTGCCAGAAATTGGCTCTGGAACAGGAAGACAGTTTTGGCATCCCTATGACATCATCAACCAATCCCTGGGCCCCTGCCTGCCAAAATCCCTTCAAAGGTCAGGCCCGTGGCTCAGTCTGTAATCCCAGCACTTTGGAAGGCCAAGGCGAATGGATTGCCTGAGCCCGTGGGTTCGAGACCAACCCAGACAACTTGGCGAGCCCTCGTCTCCACAAGAAATCAAAAATTAGAGCCGGGCTCGGTAGCTCAGCCTGTAATCCCGCGCCTTTGGGAGGCTGAGGTGAGTGGACTGCCTGAGCCCGCGGGTTCAAGATCCGCCTGGGCAGCGAGACCTCATCTCTACAATAAATCAAAAATCAGCCGGGCGTGGTAGCGCATGCCTGTAATTCCGGCTACTTGGAAGGCTGAGGCGGAAGGATTGCCGGAGCCCAGCAGGTCGAGGCAGCGGAGGCCGGGAGCAGTCACTGCCCTCCAGTCTGGGCAGCAGAGTGAGACTCCAACTCAAAAAAAAAAAAAGAAATCAAAAATTTAGCCGGGCGTGGTGGCATGCACCTGTAGTTCCAACTACTTGGAAGGCTGAGACAGAAGGATCGCCTGAGTCCAATAGGTTGAGGCTGCAGTGGCCATGACCATGACACTGGCACTCCAGCCTGGGTGACAGAGTGAGACTCCAACTCACACACAAAAAAATCCCTTTAAGAACTCTGGCCTCTAAGTTCTCAGGGAGGCAGATTTGAGAAATATCTCCTGTCCTCGCTCAGCTGCTTTGTGATATTAAACTCTCCACTGTAATGACTGAGTGATCCTTGATTGTTCTGGGCTACAGGCATGAGAACCTGGTCAGGCTATAACACTACCTAAAGTCTACCTGTAACCTAAAGTCTAACATTTCACTAAACCTTGACCAAGTTACTGTCTCTATGTCTCAGGGTCTTCATTTATCACAGGAGATTTATAATGACACCAAACTCATTAGGGTGTTGGAAGGGTTAAATGAGACTTCACAGGAAGAGTTTATAACAATGTCTGGCACACAGTAAGCACTCATTACACAGTAGCTACCATTAATATTTGTTCAACAGTACCACTGTAACCTGATGTCTTCTCCGTTAATCATAGGGGTATGGCTCTTCTAGACATCATCTTAATCCTCACCCCAAACTTTGAGGACAAGTACTGTCATTCCCACTTTACAAATGAGGACACTAGCTGGGCTCGGTGCCTCAGTCTATCATCCCAGCACTTTGGGAAGCCGAGGCGAGTGGATTGCCTGAGCCCACGGGTTCGAGACCAGCCCGAGCAACTTGGTGAGACCTTGTCTCTACAATGAATCAAAAATTAGCCAGGCATGGTAGCATGTGCCTGTTGTTCCAGGTACTCAGAAGGCTGAGGCGGAAGGACTGCCGGAGCCCAGCAGATGGATGCTGGGGTGGCCATGAGCATGCCACTGTACTCCAGCCTGGGTGACAGAGTGAGACTTTGACTCAAAGAAAAAAGAAAAGAAAAGAAAATTCTCTGTAGGTTCATCCCTGTAATCCCAACATTTTGCGAGGCAGAGGCGAGAGGATTGCCTGAGCCCACGGGTTTGAGACCAGCCTGGGCAACATGGCAAGATCTCATACTTACAGTAAATTTTTAAAAAATTAGCTGGGCGTGGTGGTGCATGCTTGTAGTTCTAGTTACTTGGAAGGCTGAGGCGAAAGGATCGCCTTAGCCCAGCAGGTCAAGGCTGCCATGGCTGTGAGTATGCCACTGCACTCCAGCCTGGGCGACACAGTGAGACTCTAACTCAAAAAAAAAAAAAAAAAAATGAGGACACTGAGTTTCCAGGGGTGAAACTGCCCACAGACACATAAGTTAATAAATGGACGAGACAGGGTGTGAACTCAGATCCAGCATGTATTGAAAATGCATTTTCCCCATACGATCAAGATGTCTTTACTTCTGGATTTGCTGCAGTAAAAATAAGGCAGATGGCTGAGCACAGTGACTCACACCTGTAATCCCAGAGCACTGAGAACCTGAGATGGGAGAATTGCTTAAAGCCAGGAGTTGGAGACCAGCCTGGACAACAGAGCGAGACCCAGCCCCTAAAAGAATAAAATTAAAAATAAGGCAGAAGGCACAAAACAATGAAGCCTAAATAGTTCACAGGGATAAGGTAACTTGGTTTTTAAAATGCTATATGTGGCCAGGTGTGGT
The DNA here is from genome assembly GCF_000164805.1 of Carlito syrichta. NCBI lineage: Eukaryota > Metazoa > Chordata > Mammalia > Primates > Tarsiidae > Carlito > Carlito syrichta. Next base: position 157,223 of record NW_007250859.1, read on the forward strand.
GGCTCACACCTATAATCCCAGCACTTTGGTAGGCGGAGGTAAGAGGATTGAGTTCAGGGGTTCAAGGCTAGCCTGAGTAACATAACGAGATCGTGTCTTTACAATAAATCAAAAAATTAACTGCATGTGGTGGTGCACACCAGCAGTTCCAGCTACTTGGAAGGCTGAGGCGGAAGGATTACCTGAGCCCAGCAGGTCAAGACTGCGGTGGCCGTGAGCAGTGTACCACTGTACTCCTGTCTGGGTGACAGAGTGAGACTCCAACTCAAAAAAAAATTAAATTAAAAATAAAATGCTCTATGTATAGAAAACAGCCTGGAAAGGTTTGCAGCCAGCTCTTAACAGTGTTTGCCTCTGGAAAGGTTTTTACTTCGTGCTTTCCAAACTTTTATATTATCTGATCTTTTATAACAATTACGAGGACTTACAGAAAAGGACACAAATCCTAACTATGCAGATGAATGAATTCTCACAGAGAGCATACCCAGGGAAGCAGCACGAGGTAAAGAAGCTCCCATGTGCCCCTTTCTGTCACTGACGTCCTAGTGTCATAAGCCTGACTTCTAACTAATTTTTTTTTTTTTTTTTTTTTTTTTTTTTGGAGTCTCACTCTGTCGCCCAGACTAAAGTGCTGTGGCCACTCCCGGCCACCACAGCCTCGACCTGCTGGGCTCCAGCGATCCTTCCGCCTCAGCCTTCCAAGTAGCCGGAATTACAGGCATGAGCTACCATGCCCGGTTGATTTTTTGATTTATTGTAGAGATGAGGTCTCGCTGCCCAGGCGGGTCTCAAACTCGCGGGCTCAGGCAATCCACTCACCTCAGCTTCCCAAAGGCGCGGGATGACAGGCTGAGCCACTGAGCCCGGCTTGCCTGACTAATTTTATATAACTGGAATCACACAGTATGTACTCTGATTGTCTAGCGTTTTTTCTTTCAACATTGTGTGTGTGTGTATGTGTGTGTGTCTCATCCACGCCACCGTGCATAGTTGTGATTTCTTCATTCTCATTGCTGTGGTGTTTTATATAACTCCACCATCCTTTATTTATCTATCCTATTGCTGTTAAACATTTGAATCATTTCAAATTTGGGGCTATCATGAATACTGCCGCTTGGAAAATTCTAAAACACTTCCTTCGGGTTCATGGGGATTCAATTTTTATTGACTATTTAACTAGAATTGTTGGGATACAGGGTATGGATATATTCAGCTTTAGAAGCGTAAATTGTTTTTTTTTTTAAAGAAATGGATGCAAATCATTGCTACATCATCCAGATTTAATCGCTCTGTATACATTTTCAACATCTTTATCTTTTCTTTTTTTTGAATCAGAGTCTCACTCTGTCTCCCAGCCTGGGGTGCAGCGGCACACACACGGCCACCGCAGCCTCGACCTGGTGGGCTCTGACAATTCTTCCTTCCGCCTCAGCCTTCCAGGTAGCTGGGACCACAGGCATGCGCCATGACACCCAGCTAATTTTTTTATTTATTGTAGAGACGAGGTCTCACCATGTTGCTTAGACAGGTCTTGAACCCCTGAGCTCAGGCAATCCTCTCACCCCAACTCCCAAAGTGCTGGAATTGCAGGCGTGAGCCACCACACCCGGCCTATATGCCTTACTCTTGTTCCACAGAGGACAGGAAAGCTGATAGTCTTTGCCTTTTACAAATGGGGAAGCTCAAATGCCCCCAGCTTCAGTAATTTGTCTGAATTTACATAATTTTTCTTTGACTGACCTACTACTTAACGTCCCTGTAAAAAAGTGGATAGAGATTGGCTAAAAAGGAGCATAAACTGACCAGGCATGGTAGTTCACATCTGTAATCCCAGCACTTTGGGAGGCCAAGATGCTGAACCCAGCAGGTCAAGGCTGCAGTAGCCGTGAGCGTGCCACTGCACTCCAGCCTGGGCAACAGAATGAGACTCCAACTAAAAAAAAAAAGAGTAAGGCATAGCTGAGAAATGTGCACAGCCTAGAAACCAGTCCCTGCCTGGTAATAGCACAGAGCAGTGCCCTGGTGCTTTTCCCAGTCCTAATCCTCCAGGAAAAGTATGACCCCAGTGGTTAGACAATATTCTCCTCTGGGTCATCTGCGAGGCTGCAATCCCCTAAAGCCATTCTTCTTCCATCTCACCTTCTCAAAAATAAACTAACAAGGTTAGTATCAGGAGGTCAGGGAGGAAAGGGTATCCGGTCAGATAACACGACTTGGTAAAATGCCATGCCAGCAGGCTCAAGCATCCACACTTACATGTCATTCTCTTTGATTCATTCTCTTCCTCTTCTCTCCCTAGGTCAGCTGTGATCAGTGGGACTGGCCAATATTTCCCAGGTAATCAATTTCACAGGCGGTAGTGCCGCATAAACGCCATTAATACATAATGAGCCTTTTTGAACTCTCTTGTATTTCATAATCCAACAGTCTTGCTCTTTCAATCTTTAGGACATGGTGTAAAATCTACTTGAATCTGGAAATACCACTCTTTGAAAAATCAGAAATGTTAAGTCGTGATCATGCCACTGCACTCCAGTATGGGCGACGCAGTGAAAACCCAAAAAAAAAAAAAACTCAGAAATGACCCTCTGGTGAGAGGATCCATTATTAAGCAGCCCTTGGGATATTTGAGAGCAAAGGTCACAAGCATTTGCCATAAAACCACTCAGCTCTTAACAAAGGGTCCCCCAAGATTTAAGAGGCAAAAGATCAGTTCCCTCAACTAAAAGCATCTCCTTATCTCTGGCCCCACCCCTTCCTGTCTTTTATCAGTTGCTGGGAGAGAAAAACAGTCAACAAAAACTGAGCTGTAATTTTGGCCCGAGTGCAATTTTGGTGGGGGGGGGGGAGAAGAAATAGATAAAATAGGCTTCCCTGGACAGCAACTAGAGGAAGTAAGAAATCAACATAGGAAAAAAAAAAAAAAAACCAAGGAGATGATGGACAAGTGTAGGTTTGGAGCAGGAACTGACAGAAATAAAAAATCACAGGGAACAGTGGCAAATGTGTGGCTGGATCATCTGAGACTACAAAGCAGAAATTTTAAATAAGGAAGTGAGTAAAAGAATAAAGATAGCCTATGTCCATTTAAAATTGGAAACCTATGAAACGACCAACGTCATATTTCACGGAATTAAAAAAACAATTCTGAAATTTATATGGAACCAGAGAAGATCCCAGCAGCCAAAATAATACACAGCAGAAAGAACAAAGCTGGAGGCATCACATTACCCACATATAAGTTATACTGTAGGGCCATAGTAACCAAAACAGCATGGACTGGTACCAGAACAGACACACGGAAGAATGGAACAAAATAGAGAATCAAGAAATAAATCCAATATCTACATCCAACTGATCTTTGCAAAGCAGACAAAAATATATTTTGGGGAAAGGACACCCTACACAACAAATGGTGCTAGGAAATTTGGATAGCCACATGTAGAACTGAAGCCTGATTCCTATTGCTTACCATATATAAAACTTAACTCAAGATGAATTAAAGACTTAAATGTCAGACCTTAAACCATAAGAATCTGAGAAGGAAACCTGGCAAGAACTTATCTGGACAATGGCCTAGGCAAAGAATTTATGGCTAAGACTACAAAAGCAGATACAACAAAAACAAAAATAAACAAGTGCAACTTAATTAAACTAAAAAGCTTCTGCAAAACAAAAGAAATAATTAACAGAGTTAATTAGCCAACCTAAAGAACAGTAGAATATATTCACAGACAAATACATCTAACAATGGATGAAATGTTCATTATTGATAAAAAAAAAAAATCTAACAAACCAGCAAGAAAAAAGCGTAGATCCCCATTTAAAATTGGGCAAATGGGCTGGGCGCAGTGGCTCATGCCTATGATCCCAGCACTTTAGGAGGCTGAGGTCAGAGGATTGCCTGAGCCCACAGATTCGAGACCAGCCTGGGGAACTTGGCAACACCTCATCTCTACAATAAATCAAAAAATTAGCCGGGCCTGGTGGTGCATGCCTGTAGTTCCAGCTATTTGGAAGGCTGAGGCGGAAGGATCGCCTGAGCTGAGCAAGTAAAGGTTGTAGTGGCTATGAGCATGCCAACTGCCCTCCAGCCTAGGTGACAGAGTGAGACTCCAACTCAAAAAATAAAAATAAAATTGGGCAAACAACATGAACAGACATTTCGCAGAATATAGACAAATGGCCTAAGAAACATATTTTTTAAATGCTTATCTCTAATCACTAGAAAAATGCAAAAAATAAAGTTGGAGATCCGGATTGAAATTTTAAGTTTGGCCACAATAACAGATGAAAAATTTAAGGAACCAAATAAGCTATTCACAGGCCAGGCACAGTAACTCACACCTATAATCCCAGCACTTTGTGAGGCCAAGGCAGGAGGAAAGCTTAAGGTTAGGAGTTCAAAACCAGCCTGGGCAACACAGCGAGACCCTGTGTCCACAAAAATTTTTTTTGTAAATAGCTGTGTACAGTTTATGTGTGCCTGTAGTCCCAGCTACTAGGGAGGCTGAGGCAGGAGGATGGCTTGAGCCTGGGAGTTTGAGGCTGCAGTGAGCTATGATCACTGTACTCCAATCTGGGCAACAGAAAGACCCTACCCTGCTCTAAAAAAAAAAAAAAAAGAAGAAGCTATTCATACACACAAAAATGTGTTCTGTACAAGTCTGTTTAGAATCAGGCAAAATTAAACTATGGTGTTCAGGACACCTTTTTAGGTGGTAAAACTATAAAGAATAGCAAGGAAGTGATTACCATGAATCAGGATAGGGTTACATTTGGGGAGTTTCTGGGAGCTGGCAATGTTCTATTTCTTGACCTGGGTGATGATTTTCAGGTGTTTAGTTTACAATCATTTGCTCCGCATTTAGGTTGTATGTCTTTTTTATTTTACAATAAGAAATAAGTCAGAAAAGGAAAATATTTCAAGTACGTAAGATTATAGTTATATTCAGAAGCTTTTGCAGTTTAACGAAAGGCTGGAGCCAATACCAGAAGAATTCATGCAGGAAAAAGCAAACATAGTTATTTAAACAAAAGACACTCCTCTCCCAGCCTAATTTTATGGTTTGCTTTGGTGTGGAGACTCGAAGTCTACAAATACAAAACTAGACTAGCAAACTGTATCTGCCCCAGATTATAAATGTTGCACACCTACCAACCAGGTGTATATAACTCTTTGGCAATGTTCACACCTCTTCACTGTTATTCACTGTTTACAGAGCACTAACATGTCTTAACTCACAGCCAAGGGCTAGGGTTATCCCCACTGCAGAAATTTTTTAAAAGGGGGAGGGGAGGGATAGCTTGCATCAGACAATAGAAGCCTCACCCCAGGTGCAGCTCAAGGAAGAAGCAGACACCAGATGGCCACCGAGTCCCTTGATGACAATGACTTTCCTTTTCCAAAAAGGTGAACAGGCTCACATCTTTTTAATCATGAGCTGAAGAGACAAATGACTGTCAGCATGAGAATGTCACCTCCACTGAGTCACTTTCGCCTTTTTTTTTTGGGGGGGGGTTGGAGTCTCACTCTGCAAGTGGAATTACAGGCATGTGCCTCACACCTGGTTAATTTTTTGATTTATTGTAGAGATGAGGTCTCGCCAAGTTGCCCAGGTTGGTCTTGAACCCGTGGGTTCAGGCAATCCTCTCACCTTGGCCTCCCAAAGTGCTAGGATTATAGGCGTGAGCCACCGTGCCTGGCCTCACCAAGGGCAACAGAAAGATCAGCTCCACTTACTAGGCCGCGAACACCTTGAGAATGGAGTTGTATCCTCTCATTTCTGAGTGGAGTTTGCAGTTTCCAGCATATGGTATATGCTCATTAAACATGTGCACAGGCCGGGCTCAGTGGCTCAGCCTGTAATTCCAGCACTTTGGGAGGCCGAGGTAAGTGGATTGCCTGAGTCCACGGGTTCGAGACCCACCCGGGCAACTTGGCAAGACCTCGTCTCTACAATAAATCA
>NW_007250859.1:163262-165325 GCF_000164805.1 Carlito syrichta
AAAAAAAAAAAACGTGCACATACGCTGAATAAATAATAAGCGAATGAGTGAACACAGGAAGGTGCAGTCTAATGAATCCACCTTGTGGTGTCTCCCACCCCACACCGTCATTCCCACACAGTGTCCCCTGCATTAAGACTTAAAAGCACCTAAAATGGTGGCCGGTAACTGCCCTTTGAACAGATTGGCAATACATCCTCCGCAAGGTTTCATGTCACATATAAATCTCAGAAGTAGAGAGGGATCACAGGTTAATTATAGACACAAAGAACAGGGACAATTGGACTATGAGGTAAGCGAGTCTGAATGTGCAGCAGCAATGCCCTCCCTGGACAAGCATTTATTAATATGCCTGCAGGGATTTACCCAGAATTGCCAGGTGCAGCTTTGTGCCAGGCTCGGGGGCGAGGGTCCAGGCCTGGGCAAAGAAAGCACACTTCCTGAGCTCCAGGAGTCGGCTGGTGGCTGTCTTTAGACTGCGTGTGCCTTTGAGAATAATCAGACAAGGCAAGCAGGTGTGAGATAAGGCGGAAGAACCGGCTGGCCTGCTCCTTTTGGGGTTGGATGGTCAGAGAAGACCTCACTGGGCCAGGCCCACCTGGAAAAAAAGTAGGGGTGGATCCATGGCTGGCAGAGGAGCCAAGAGCCCCCAGTCCTTCTTGTGAATCTCCAGCCAAATTCCTTAAAAGCTGCCGGAGGTCGGGCTTAAGTCACAAGGTCTCCTAAGGATATTCCCCTTCCGTCTCTACCATTCCCCACGCCAAAAGGGATGTTTAGTGCCCTCTTGTTTACTTGACAAGCTTGTTTACAGTTAACTCCACATTCTTGAACTGGGGAGAAATGACAAGATTAAAAATCATAATGGCATTGGTAACACGCAAAGAAACGGGGGGGAGGGGGGGTTTAGAAAGCTGGGGAGACAAGTCCAAAGGCAGCTTCAGCAGGCAGAAGGGCCCAAGAAAGGAATGTGCAGCCTCTAGGCAAGGAGTGGCCAAGCGGTGAAGGGTGCTTTTTTGTCTCCTTTTCATTCAAGATATTTATTGAGGCAGGGCGAGGTGCCTGTAACCCCAGCACTTTGGAAGGCGGAGGCGGGAGGATGGCCTGAGCCTGGAAGTCCGAGACTATCCTTGGCAACATACAGAGACCTCACCTCTCCAAAGAAAAAAAATTCAAAATATTACCCGGGCACGTGCCTGGAGTCCCAGCTACTAGGGAGGCTTAGGTGGGAGGATCACCTGAGCCCAGAAGGTGGAGACTGCGGTGAGCCCTGAGCCTGCCACCGCACTCCAGCCTGGGTGACAGAGTGAGTCTCCAACTCAAAAAAAAAAAAAAAAACTGCTGACTTAGAAGGCTAAGTGCTTAAGCACTGAACGTGGTGCCTCTCGGTGGGTCTCAGTGGGGCTTTGTGTTTGGCCAGAATCCATGGCCAGAGCCGGGGTCTCTGAACACTGAGTCTGGGTCTCCAGGGAGTCCTACTATATGGAGGCCACGAGTCTGGTGGCCCCCAGTGGAACGTGGGCTCTCCCAAAGAGAAAAGGACCCGCTAAGAATTTTCTAAGCACAACCACCACCCCTAGGTAGGGGTGGGACCCGCGCCCCAGAATCCGCTCATCCCGAGGAAAAAGGGCTGGTCGCGGGATAATCTGGGACAGCGTGGCCACCTCCCGCAGGGAGATAAGAATGACCGAGAGGGTTTCTTCGAGTGTGTGTGTTTATTTCCAAAATCCTGCGTTTTCTCCAAAAGATATCGGAGAGGCGGAGAGGCGAGACCCGGCCACGGATCGAGTCCGAAGAGCGGAAGAGTAGTTGGTTTCCTGGGTTGTTTTTCAGGTGACCCCAACTCAGCGCCCGGCCCATTCACTGCGCCCTCTCCGTCCGGCCCTCGGCGCGGCTTTCCGGCGAAGTGCAGCGTCCCGGCGCGCGGGGTCTGCGGGGACCCGCGTCCCCGCGCGGGGTCGCAAAGCGCTGCCACACGCCGGGCCGCGCTTCCGGGGCCAAGGCACCAAAGCTGCCGCCTTTCCTCCCGCGGCCGCCGCCAGCGCGCCCGCGGGCCGGCCGGACCC